>NW_028135611.1:0-223665 GCF_964662115.1 Mustela nivalis
ATGTCCCCAGAGAAGAAGATTGAACCAGACAGGACCCTAGGCCATAATAGGATTCCATTGCTTTGGGTTACAGGCATGTGTCCTCAAAAGCCTGATTCCAATACGAGCATACGTGTTTTGCTGAGGCACCCTTCAGAACTCATCTCGTCTCCACAAGGAAACCTGTGCATGGGAGCCATGTCCAAAGCTTAGGAGAGTACTTCAGGGTCCCGGTGCCACAGCCCCATTCCAAGGCCCTCATGGACACAAAAACTCATTAGGACCCATCCTCAGGAAAGTCCATTTCAACTCAGCCACCCCGGTTGCTCCGGCAGAGCCATCAGATCTAAACTGTCTTGTTGCTAGGAGACAATTGGAATGCGAGGCGGGCTTCCCAGGCATCCATCCGCGAACGGTGCTCTGGAGTCATTCCATATGGGATGTCCTGGAGCTGTCCAACAGGTCTCAATTGTACCGCAGAAGGAATCCTTGAAGGGGCACATCCCACAACTCCCAACGTGGGAAGACCTCAATGGCCTCGAGATTCCACTCCCTTCATGAAGCGGCCGTCATGCACAGAAACTCCAACCTGAGCCAACGTCTGATCCTCGCCCTGACTTCAGACGCATGAGATATTGGTTCAGATCTGCAGGGGGTACCTGCCGTGCCCTCGCCCTGAAACCCAAGTCTAGCTTGTCTTCTCAGACTTCCGTCCTCACACTCCTGGCTCCGAAGCCCTCAAGTTTGGCAATTCCGGACCCACAATGCAGCACCCTGCCTGCCCTCTAGAAAAAAAATTAGTGTCTCATGAGCTTCCCAGGCACCTTAAATGAGGGTAAACCTACACAGCACTCGACTTTACCCAAATTATATAGTCTAACCTGGGCACTAATGCACTATCGAACACAACCTGAGCCCAGAACTCTTGACCAACCCCAAGAAAGCTGACCGCACACTGAGCACATAAAACCCGCCATGGCCTTAGGTCATCATCTCTTCCCTACCTCAGTTTTCAGGCTTCAGAACCGAGACCTTATCTCCAATCACTGCCCAGGGGTGAGTGTGATGCAGAAATCAGAGCTCCTTCTTACCCATGGCAAGAACCCTTGTGGTTGGCACGTTGTCCACCGTTCAGTGTAGGAGAAACCAGCATTCACCCTGAGGCCCCGCCCATTCTTGATTGCGACGAGGGCATACACACGCATTGTGACCCTCACCATGAGTCCTGTCCTCTAGTAAGTCCTCTCAGTGGCTGGACCATTAGATATCATAACGGGCTTTACATGTCCCTAGGCCCCAATTTTTAACCAGATTTCTTATTGTCCAGTCGCCCCTCCCCAGGGCTCTACTCTGGAATCCCTCATTTGGTGGGACACCTGAGGTTAAAAATGAATACAACAACAACAAAAAAAAAACGGAATTCTTCCAGCCCACAGAATGACCCCAACTCTTTGGACGGGGCCAAACCACTAGAGAGTAAGACTCGTCCATTTCCCATGAAGTCACCCAGAAATTCCACGACCATGAGTGACACGATATCCAGAGACAAAAACGTGAGCAGGAGCCTCACACTCGCCTTTCTTTCAAATCCCAAAGAGTTCTCCTCATGGTCTGTAGATCAGTCCTGTCATACCAATGACCCGAAACATAAGCCGAGTTTGTGTTTTCAGACAACTGTCCAAACAGCCCTTTCCTACACAACCTACAGGCTCAGGCCCCTGGAGCCAAACCTGAGGACTGTACTTGCCCTCTCCAAGGGAATTGTGTGTGCCCATTCCAACGGCCACAACCCTTCTAATAGGATAAACCTCCAAACTCCCTGATCCATCTCAATAGTGGTGGCTTCCCAGAAAAAACAGGGGCAATCTGAGTTTAACTGAGCACCTACCTACACTCAGTCCCATAGACAGATGTCCCCAGAGGTAAAAAGGAAACAACAGGCCCCTAGGCACTAATCAGATCCATTGTTTTGGTTTCCGGGCATCTCTCCTCAAGGCCTGGATTTCAAAAGCAGCATATAGCTGTTTCTTGACTCACCCATCAGAAAACATCTCATCTACACATGGGAAACTTGCACGTTGGAGCTGTGTCAAAGCCTCTGTTTAGGAGAACCCTTTAGGGCCCCAGTGCCACCGCTTCATTCCAAGGTCTCCATAGACAAAAAAGCACATTTGGACCCATCCCCGGGGGTGTCCATTTCAACACAGCGTCCTCGGTAGCTCCCCACAGATCCAGGAGATCTAACCTGTCTTGTTGCTAGGAGACAATTGGAATGCGAGGTGGGCTACCCAGCCATCCATCCTTAGAACCCTGCTCAGAATCATTGGCCTGGAGCCAAACAACAGGTCTCTATTGTCCTGCAGAAGACTCTCTGCAGTTTGGAGCTCCTCACAACTCCCATCGTGGGAAAACCCCCATGGCCTCTTGATGCCCCCCATTCATGAAGGGGCCATCAGGGACAGAAACTCCAACCTGAGCGATCGTCTCATCCTCGCCCTGACTTCAGATGCACGAGATCTCGATTCAGGTCTGTAGATTGTGCCTGCCATGGCCTCACCCAGAAACCTAAGCCTAGCTTGTGTTCTCAGACTTTTGTCGTCAGACTACTGGCCCACAAGCCCTCCAGTTTGGCAATCCAGAACTACAATGCAGCACTCTGCCGGCCCTCCAAAAGAAAAACATTGCCCTCTGGGTCTACCCAGTAACCCCAAATGAGGATCAACCTACACCGACCTTGGCTGTACCCCCAATACATAGGCTGACCAGGGCACTAATGCCCTTTCGGACACAGCCTGAGCCTGGAACCCCTGGCCCCTCCCAGACCGCTGGCCGCACACTAGCACATGGAGCCGCCATGGCCTTAGGTCATCATCTCTTCCCAACCTCGGTTTTCAGGTTTCAGAATCTAGACATTATCTCCAATCACTGCCCAGGGTTGAAGGTGATGCAGAAATCAGAACTCCTTCCCCATGGCAAGAAACCTTGTGGTTGGCATGTTGTCCAACGTTCAGTGTAGTTGAAACCAGTGTGGCCCTTGAGGCCCCGACATGCTCGCGGGCCACATTGGTCACAAAAACACATTGTGATCCTCAGGCTGAGCCCAGTCCTCAAGTAAGGCCACTCAGGGGCTGGATGAAGAGATAGCATATTGGGCTTGCCATGCCCCTAGGCCCCAATTTTTAACCATAGTTCGGGTTGTCCCTTCAGTCTTCCCCATGGATTTGCTTTGGAATTCCTCTTTTGGTGGGACACCTGAGGTAACAAAACTGAAATGAGTCCTCCCATCCCACAGATTGACGAAAAGCAATTGGGAATCGGGCCAAATCCTCAGAGAGGAAGATTGGTCCATGGCCCATGAGGCCTCCCCGACATTCCAGGGCCATCGCTGATACAAAATCCAGAGACAAAAGCCTGAGCAAGCGCCTCAGACTCGCACTTTCTTCATATCCTGAAGAGTTCTTCTCATGGTTTGTAGATCGGGCCTGCCATACCTACGTCCCCAAACCTAAGCTGAGTTTTTGTTTTCCGACTTCTGTCCTGAAAGTCTTGTGCCACACACCCTCCAGGCTGGGCCCCTGGAGCCACACATTAGGACTGTGCCTACAAATCCATGGGAAATCTGCCCATTCCATGGTCCGAAATCGTACAAATTAGGAGAAACCTCCAAAGTCCCTGAGGCCACCCCAATAGTGTAGGTCACACGGAACAAACAATGGCTGTCTGACACCAGCTGATAATCGACCTCCACTCATACCATAGATGGATGTCCCCAGAGAAGAAGATTGAACCAGACAGGACCCTAGGCCATAATAGGATCCATTGCTTTGGGTTACAGGCATGTGTCCTCAAAAGCGTGATTCCAATACGAGCATAGGGGTTTCCTGAAACACCCATCAGAACTCATCTCGTCTCACAAGGAAACCTGTGCATGGGAGCCATGTCCAAAGCTTAGGAGAGTACTTCAGGGTCCCGGTGCCACCGCCCCATTCCAAGGCCCTCATGGACACAAAAACACATAACGACCCATCCTCAGGAAAGTCCATTTCAACTCAGCCACCCCGTTGCTCCGGCAGAGCCATCAGATCTAAACTGTCTTGTTGCTAGGAGACAATTGGAATGCGAGGCGGGCTTCCCAGGCATCCATCCGCGAAAGGTGCTCTGGAGTCATTCCATATGGGATGTCCTGGAGCTGTCCAACAGGTCTCCATTTTGCTGCAGAAGGAATCCTTGAAGGGGGCATCCCACAACTCCCAACGTGTGAAAACCTCCATGGCCTTGAGATTCCTCTCCGATCATGAAGCGGCAGTCATGCACAGAAACTCCAACCTGAGGCAACGTCTGATCCTCGCCCTGACTTCAGATGCATGAGATATTGTTTCAGATCTGCAGGGGGTACAAGCCGTGCCCTCGCCCTGAAACCCAAGTCTAGCTTGTCTTCTCAGACTTCCGTCCTCACACTCCTGGCCCCGAAGCCCTCTAGTTTGGCAATTCCAGACCCAAAATGCAGCACTCTGCCTGCCCTCTAGAAAAAAAAATTATTGCCTCATGAGCTACCCAGGCACCTTAAATGAAGGTAAACCTACACAGCACTCGACTTTACCCAAATTATATAGTCTAACCTGGGCACTAATGGACTGTCGAACACAACCTGAGCCCGGACCTCCTGACCAACACCCAGAAAACTGACCGCACACTGAGCACATAAAACCCGCCATGGCATTAGGTCATCATCTCTTCCCTACCTCAGTTTTCAGGCTTCAGAACCGAGACCTTATCTCCAATCACTGCCCATGGGTGAGTGTGATGCAGAAATCCGAACTCCTCCTTACCCATGGCAAGAACCATTGTGGTTGGCACGTTGTCCAACGTTCAGTGTAGAAGAAACAAGCATTCACCCTGAGGCCCCGCCCATTCATGAGTGCGACGAGGGCATACACACGCATTGTGACCGTCAGCATGAGTCCTGTCCTCTAGTAAGTGCTCTCAGTGGCTGGACCATTAGATGTCATAATGGGCTTGACATGTCCCTAGGCCCCAATTTTTAACCAGATTTCTGATTGTCCAGTCGCCCCTCCCCAGGGCTCTACTCTGGAATCCCTCATTTGGTGGGACACCTGAGGTTAATAAAGAAAACAACAACAACAACAACAAAAAAAAAACGGACTTCTTCCAGCCCACAGAATGACCCCAAACTCTTTGGACGGCGCCAAACCACCAGAGAGTAAGACTCGTCCATTTCCCATGAAGTCACCCAGAAATTCCACGACCATGAGTGACACGATATCCAGAGACAAAAACTTGAGCAGGAGCGCCACACTCGCCCTTCTTTCAAATCCCGAAGAGTTCTCCTAATGGTCTGTAGATCAGTCCTGCCATACCTATGACCCGAAACATAAGCCGAGTTTGTGTTTTCAGACAACTGTCCAAACAGCCCTGGCCTACACAACCTACAGGCTCAGGCCACTGGAGCCAAACCTGAGGACTCTACTTGCCCTCTCCAAGGGAATTGGGTGTGCCCATTCCAATGGCCACAACCCTTCTAATAGGATAAACCTCCAAGGTCCCTGATCCATCTCAATAGTGGTGGCTTCCCAGGAAAAACAGGGGCCATCTGAGCCCAACTGAGCACCTACCTGACCTCAGACTCATACACAGATGTCCCCAGAGGTAAAAAGGAAAGAACAGGCCCCTAGGCACTAATCAGATCCATTGCTTTGGTTTCCAGGCATGTCTCCTCAGAGGCCTGGATTTCAAAAGCAGCATATAGCTGTTTCTTGACTCACCCATCAGAAAACATCTCATCTACACATGGGAAACTTGCACGTTGGAGCTGTGTCAAAGCCTCTGTTTAGGAGAACCCTTTAGGGCCCCAGTGGCACCGCTTCATTCCAAGGTCTCCATAGACACAAAAGCACATTAGGACCCTTCCCCAGGGGTGTCCATTTCAACTCAGCGTCCTCGGTTGCTCCCCACAGATCCAGGAGATCTAACCTGTCTTGTTGCTTGGAGACAATTGGAATGCGAGGTGGGCTACCCAGCCATCCATCCTTAGAACCCTGCTCAGAATCATTGGCCTGGAGCCAAACAACAGGTCTCAATTGTCCTGCAGAAGACTCTCTGTAGTTTGGAGGTTCTCATAACTCCCATCGTGGGAAAACCCCCATGGCCTCGTGATGCCCCCCCCATTCATGAAGGGGCCATCAGGGACAGAAACTCCAACCTGAGCGATCATCTGATCCTCGCCCTGACTTCAGATGCACGAGATCTCGATTCAGGTCTGTAGATTGTGCCTACCATGGCCTCACCCAGAAACCTAAGCCTAGCTTGTGTTCTCAGACGTTTGTCGTCAGGCTACTGGCCCACAAGTTCTCCAGTTTGGCAATCCAGAACTACAATGCAGCACTCTGCCTGTTCTCCAGAAGAAAAACTTTGTCCCCTGGGGCTATCCAGTAACCCCAAATGAAAATCAACCTGCACCGACCTTGGCTGTACCCCAAATAAATAGGCTGACCAGGGTACTAATGCCATTTCTGACACAGCCTGAGCCTGGACCCCCTGGCCCCACCCAGACAGCTGGCCGCACACTGAGCACATCGAGCCGCCGTGGCCTTAGTTCGTCATCTCTTCCCAAACTCGGTTTTCAGGTTTCAGAACCTAGACCTTATCTCCAATCACTGCCCAGGGTTGAAGGTGATGCAGAAATCAGAACTCCTTCCCCATGGCAAGAAACCTTGTGGTTGGCATGTTGTCCAACGTTCAATGTAGTTGAAACCAGTGTGGCCCATGAGGCCCCGACCATGCTCACGGGCCACATTGGTCACAAACACATTGTGACCCTCAGGCTGAGCCCAGTCCTGAACTAAGGCCACTCAGTGGCTGGATGAAGAGATAGCATATTGGGCTTGCCATGCCCCTAGGCCCCAATTTTTAACCATAGTTCGGGTTGTCCCTTCAGTCTTCCCCACGGCTTGGCTTTGGAATTCCTCTTTTGGTGGGACATCTAAGGTAACAAAATTGACATGAGTCTTCCCATCCCACAGATTGACGAAAATCAATTGGGAATCGGGCCAAATCCTCAGAGAGGAAGATTCGTCCATGGCCCATGAGGCCTCCCTTACATTCCACGGCCATCGCTGATACAAAATCCAGAGACAAAAGTTGAGCAAGCGCCTCAAACTCGCACTTTCTTCATATCCTGAAGAGTTCTCATGGTTTGTAGATCGGGCCTGCCATACCTACGTCCCCAAACCTAAGCTGAGTTTGTGTTTTCAGACTTCTGTCCTCAAAGTCTTGGGCCACACACCCTCCAGGCTGGGCCCCTGGAGCCACACATTAGGACTGTGCCTACCAATCCATGGGAATTCTGCCCATTCCATGGTCCAAAATCGTACAAATTAGGAGAAACCTCAAAGTCCCTGAGGCCATCCCAATAGTGTAGGTCGCCCGGGAACAAACAAGGGCTGTCTGACACCAGCTGATAATCGACCTCCACTCATACCATAGATGGATGTCCCCAGAGAAGAAGATTGAACCAGACAGGACCCTAGGCCATAATAGGATCCATTGCTTTGGGTTACAGGCATGTGTCCTCAAAAGCCTGATTCCAATACGAGCATACGTGTTTTGCTGAGGCACCCTTCAGAACTCATCTCGTCTCCACAAGGAAACCTGTGCATGGGAGCCATGTCCAAAGCTTAGGAGAGTACTTCAGGGTCCCGGTGCCACCGCCCCATTCCAAGGCCCTCATGGACACAAAAACACATTAGGACCCATCCTCAGGAAAGTCCATTTCAACTCAGCCACCCCGGTTGCTCCGGCAGAGCCATCAGATCTAAACTGTCTTGTTGCTAGGAGACAATTGGAATGCGAGGCGGGCTTCCCAGGCATCCATCCGCGAACGGTGCTCTGGAGTCATTCCATATGGGATGTCCTGGAGCTGTCCAACAGGTCTCAATTGTACCGCAGAAGGAATCCTTGAAGGGGCACATCCCACAACTCCCAACGTGGGAAGACCTCAATGGCCTCGAGATTCCGCTCCCTTCATGAAGCGGCCGTCATGCACAGAAACTCCAACCTGAGCCAACGTCTGATCCTCGCCCTGACTTCAGACGCATGAGATATTGGTTCAGATCTGCAGGGGGTACCTGCCGTGCCCTCGCCCTGAAACCCAAGTCTAGCTTGTCTTCTCAGACTTCCGTCCTCACACTCCTGGCTCCGAAGCCCTCAAGTTTGGCAATTCCGGACCCACAATGCAGGACCCTGCCTGCCCTCTAGAAAAAAAATTAGTGTCTCATGAGCTTCCCAGGCACCTTAAATGAGGGTAAACCTACACAGCACTCGACTTTACCCAAATTATATAGTCTAACCTGGGCACTAATGCACTATCGAACACAACCTGAGCCCAGAACTCTTGACCAACCCCAAGAAAGCTGACCGCACACTGAGCACATAAAACCCGCCATGGCCTTAGGTCATCATCTCTTCCCTACCTCAGTTTTCAGGCTTCAGAACCGAGACCTTATCTCCAATCACTGCCCAGGGGTGAGTGTGATGCAGAAATCAGAGCTCCTTCTTACCCATGGCAAGAACCCTTGTGGTTGGCACGTTGTCCACCGTTCAGTGTAGGAGAAACCAGCATTCACCCTGAGGCCCCGCCCATTCTTGATTGCGACGAGGGCATACACACGCATTGTGACCCTCACCATGAGTCCTGTCCTCTAGTAAGTCCTCTCAGTGGCTGGACAATTAGATATCATAACGGGCTTTACATGTCCCTAGGCCCCAATTTTTAACCAGATTTCTTATTGTCCAGTCGCCCCTCCCCAGGGCTCTACTCTGGAATCCCTCATTTGGTGGGACACCTGAGGTTAAAAATGAATACAACAACAACAAAAAAAAAACGGAATTCTTCCAGCCCACAGAATGACCCCAACTCTTTGGACGGGGCCAAACCACTAGAGAGTAAGACTCGTCCATTTCCCATGAAGTCACCCAGAAATTCCACGACCATGAGTGACACGATATCCAGAGACAAAAACGTGAGCAGGAGCCTCACACTCGCCTTTCTTTCAAATCCCAAAGAGTTCTCCTCATGGTCTGTAGATCAGTCCTGTCATACCAATGACCCGAAACATAAGCCGAGTTTGTGTTTTCAGACAACTGTCCAAACAGCCCTTTCCTACACAACCTACAGGCTCAGGCCCCTGGAGCCAAACCTGAGGACTGTACTTGCCCTCTCCAAGGGAATTGTGTGTGCCCATTCCAACGGCCACAACCCTTCTAATAGGATAAACCTCCAAACTCCCTGATCCATCTCAATAGTGGTGGCTTCCCAGAAAAAACAGGGGCAATCTGAGTTTAACTGAGCACCTACCTACACTCAGTCCCATAGACAGATGTCCCCAGAGGTAAAAAGGAAACAACAGGCCCCTAGGCACTAATCAGATCCATTGTTTTGGTTTCCGGGCATCTCTCCTCAAGGCCTGGATTTCAAAAGCAGCATATAGCTGTTTCTTGACTCACCCATCAGAAAACATCTCATCTACACATGGGAAACTTGCACGTTGGAGCTGTGTCAAAGCCTCTGTTTAGGAGAACCCTTTAGGGCCCCAGTGCCACCGCTTCATTCCAAGGTCTCCATAGACAAAAAAGCACATTTGGACCCATCCCCGGGGGTGTCCATTTCAACACAGCGTCCTCGGTAGCTCCCCACAGATCCAGGAGATCTAACCTGTCTTGTTGCTAGGAGACAATTGGAATGCGAGGTGGGCTACCCAGCCATCCATCCTTAGAACCCTGCTCAGAATCATTGGCCTGGAGCCAAACAACAGGTCTCTATTGTCCTGCAGAAGACTCTCTGCAGTTTGGAGCTCCTCACAACTCCCATCGTGGGAAAACCCCCATGGCCTCTTGATGCCCCCCATTCATGAAGGGGCCATCAGGGACAGAAACTCCAACCTGAGCGATCGTCTCATCCTCGCCCTGACTTCAGATGCACGAGATCTCGATTCAGGTCTGTAGATTGTGCCTGCCATGGCCTCACCCAGAAACCTAAGCCTAGCTTGTGTTCTCAGACTTTTGTCGTCAGACTACTGGCCCACAAGCCCTCCAGTTTGGCAATCCAGAACTACAATGCAGCACTCTGCCGGCCCTCCAAAAGAAAAACATTGCCCTCTGGGTCTACCCAGTAACCCCAAATGAGGATCAACCTACACCGACCTTGGCTGTACCCCCAATACATAGGCTGACCAGGGCACTAATGCCCTTTCGGACACAGCCTGAGCCTGGAACCCCTGGCCCCTCCCAGACCGCTGGCCGCACACTAGCACATGGAGCCGCCATGGCCTTAGGTCATCATCTCTTCCCAACCTCGGTTTTCAGGTTTCAGAATCTAGACATTATCTCCAATCACTGCCCAGGGTTGAAGGTGATGCAGAAATCAGAACTCCTTCCCCATGGCAAGAAACCTTGTGGTTGGCATGTTGTCCAACGTTCAGTGTAGTTGAAACCAGTGTGGCCCTTGAGGCCCCGACATGCTCGCGGGCCACATTGGTCACAAAAACACATTGTGATCCTCAGGCTGAGCCCAGTCCTCAAGTAAGGCCACTCAGGGGCTGGATGAAGAGATAGCATATTGGGCTTGCCATGCCCCTAGGCCCCAATTTTTAACCATAGTTCGGGTTGTCCCTTCAGTCTTCCCCATGGATTTGCTTTGGAATTCCTCTTTTGGTGGGACACCTGAGGTAACAAAACTGAAATGAGTCCTCCCATCCCACAGATTGACGAAAAGCAATTGGGAATCGGGCCAAATCCTCAGAAAGGAAGATTGGTCCATGGCCCATGAGGCCTCCCCGACATTCCAGGGCCATCGCTGATACAAAATCCAGAGACAAAAGCCTGAGCAAGCGCCTCAGACTCGCACTTTCTTCATATCCTGAAGAGTTCTTCTCATGGTTTGTAGATCGGGCCTGCCATACCTACGTCCCCAAACCTAAGCTGAGTTTTTGTTTTCCGACTTCTGTCCTGAAAGTCTTGTGCCACACACCCTCCAGGCTGGGCCCCTGGAGCCACACATTAGGACTGTGCCTACAAATCCATGGGAAATCTGCCCATTCCATGGTCCGAAATCGTACAAATTAGGAGAAACCTCCAAAGTCCCTGAGGCCACCCCAATAGTGTAGGTCACACGGAACAAACAATGGCTGTCTGACACCAGCTGATAATCGACCTCCACTCATACCATAGATGGATGTCCCCAGAGAAGAAGATTGAACCAGACAGGACCCTAGGCCATAATAGGATCCATTGCTTTGGGTTACAGGCATGTGTCCTCAAAAGCGTGATTCCAATACGAGCATAGGGGTTTCCTGAAACACCCATCAGAACTCATCTCGTCTCACAAGGAAACCTGTGCATGGGAGCCATGTCCAAAGCTTAGGAGAGTACTTCAGGGTCCCGGTGCCACCGCCCCATTCCAAGGCCCTCATGGACACAAAAACACATAACGACCCATCCTCAGGAAAGTCCATTTCAACTCAGCCACCCCGTTGCTCCGGCAGAGCCATCAGATCTAAACTGTCTTGTTGCTAGGAGACAATTGGAATGCGAGGCGGGCTTCCCAGGCATCCATCCGCGAAAGGTGCTCTGGAGTCATTCCATATGGGATGTCCTGGAGCTGTCCAACAGGTCTCCATTTTGCTGCAGAAGGAATCCTTGAAGGGGGCATCCCACAACTCCCAACGTGTGAAAACCTCCATGGCCTTGAGATTCCTCTCCGATCATGAAGCGGCAGTCATGCACAGAAACTCCAACCTGAGGCAACGTCTGATCCTCGCCCTGACTTCAGATGCATGAGATATTGTTTCAGATCTGCAGGGGGTACAAGCCGTGCCCTCGCCCTGAAACCCAAGTCTAGCTTGTCTTCTCAGACTTCCGTCCTCACACTCCTGGCCCCGAAGCCCTCTAGTTTGGCAATTCCAGACCCAAAATGCAGCACTCTGCCTGCCCTCTAGAAAAAAAAATTATTGCCTCATGAGCTACCCAGGCACCTTAAATGAAGGTAAACCTACACAGCACTCGACTTTACCCAAATTATATAGTCTAACCTGGGCACTAATGGACTGTCGAACACAACCTGAGCCCGGACCTCCTGACCAACACCCAGAAAACTGACCGCACACTGAGCACATAAAACCCGCCATGGCATTAGGTCATCATCTCTTCCCTACCTCAGTTTTCAGGCTTCAGAACCGAGACCTTATCTCCAATCACTGCCCATGGGTGAGTGTGATGCAGAAATCCGAACTCCTCCTTACCCATGGCAAGAACCATTGTGGTTGGCACGTTGTCCAACGTTCAGTGTAGAAGAAACAAGCATTCACCCTGAGGCCCCGCCCATTCATGAGTGCGACGAGGGCATACACACGCATTGTGACCGTCAGCATGAGTCCTGTCCTCTAGTAAGTGCTCTCAGTGGCTGGACCATTAGATGTCATAATGGGCTTGACATGTCCCTAGGCCCCAATTTTTAACCAGATTTCTGATTGTCCAGTCGCCCCTCCCCAGGGCTCTACTCTGGAATCCCTCATTTGGTGGGACACCTGAGGTTAATAAAGAAAACAACAACAACAACAACAAAAAAAAAACGGACTTCTTCCAGCCCACAGAATGACCCCAAACTCTTTGGACGGCGCCAAACCACCAGAGAGTAAGACTCGTCCATTTCCCATGAAGTCACCCAGAAATTCCACGACCATGAGTGACACGATATCCAGAGACAAAAACTTGAGCAGGAGCGCCACACTCGCCCTTCTTTCAAATCCCGAAGAGTTCTCCTAATGGTCTGTAGATCAGTCCTGCCATACCTATGACCCGAAACATAAGCCGAGTTTGTGTTTTCAGACAACTGTCCAAACAGCCCTGGCCTACACAACCTACAGGCTCAGGCCACTGGAGCCAAACCTGAGGACTCTACTTGCCCTCTCCAAGGGAATTGGGTGTGCCCATTCCAATGGCCACAACCCTTCTAATAGGATAAACCTCCAAGGTCCCTGATCCATCTCAATAGTGGTGGCTTCCCAGGAAAAACAGGGGCCATCTGAGCCCAACTGAGCACCTACCTGACCTCAGACTCATACACAGATGTCCCCAGAGGTAAAAAGGAAAGAACAGGCCCCTAGGCACTAATCAGATCCATTGCTTTGGTTTCCAGGCATGTCTCCTCAGAGGCCTGGATTTCAAAAGCAGCATATAGCTGTTTCTTGACTCACCCATCAGAAAACATCTCATCTACACATGGGAAACTTGCACGTTGGAGCTGTGTCAAAGCCTCTGTTTAGGAGAACCCTTTAGGGCCCCAGTGGCACCGCTTCATTCCAAGGTCTCCATAGACACAAAAGCACATTAGGACCCTTCCCCAGGGGTGTCCATTTCAACTCAGCGTCCTCGGTTGCTCCCCACAGATCCAGGAGATCTAACCTGTCTTGTTGCTTGGAGACAATTGGAATGCGAGGTGGGCTACCCAGCCATCCATCCTTAGAACCCTGCTCAGAATCATTGGCCTGGAGCCAAACAACAGGTCTCAATTGTCCTGCAGAAGACTCTCTGTAGTTTGGAGGTTCTCATAACTCCCATCGTGGGAAAACCCCCATGGCCTCGTGATGCCCCCCCCATTCATGAAGGGGCCATCAGGGACAGAAACTCCAACCTGAGCGATCATCTGATCCTCGCCCTGACTTCAGATGCACGAGATCTCGATTCAGGTCTGTAGATTGTGCCTACCATGGCCTCACCCAGAAACCTAAGCCTAGCTTGTGATCTCAGACGTTTGTCGTCAGTCTACTGGCCCACAAGTTCTCCAGTTTGGCAATCCAGAACTACAGTGCAGCACTCTGCCTGTTCTCCAGAAGAAAAATTTTTTCCTCTGGGGCTATCCAGTAACCCCAAATGAAAATCAACCTGCACCGACCTTGGCTGTACCCCAAATACATAGGCTGACCAGGGTACTAATGCCATTTCTGACACAGCTTGAGCCTGGACCCCCTGGCCCCACCCAGACAGCTGGCCGCACACTGAGCACATCGAGCCGCCGTGGCCTTAGTTCGTCATCTCTTCCCAAACTCGGTTTTCAGGTTTCAGAACCTAGACCTTATCTCCAATCACTGCCCAGGGTTGAAGGTGATGCAGAAATCAGAACTCCTTCCCCATGGCAAGAATCCTTGTGGTTGGCATGTTGTCCAACGTTCAGTGTAGTTGAAACCAGTGTGGCCCATGAGGCCCCGACCATGCTCACGGGCCACATTGGTCACAAACACATTGTGACCCTCAGGCTGAGCCCAGTCCTGAACTAAGGCCACTCAGTGGCTGGATGAAGAGATAGCATATTGGGCTTGCCATGCCCCTAGGCCCCAATTTTTAACCATAGTTCGGGTTGTCCCTTCAGTCTTCCCCACGGCTTGGCTTTGGAATTCCTCTTTTGGTGGGACATCTAAGGTAACAAAATTGACATGAGTCTTCCCACCCCACAGATTGACGAAAATCAATTGGGAATCGGGCCAAATCCTCAGAGAGGAAGATTCGTCCATGGCCCATGATGCCTCCCTTACATTCCACGGCCATCGCTGATACAAAATCCAGAGACAAAAGCCTGACCAAGCACCTCAGACCCGCACTTTCTTCATATCCTGAAGAGTTCTTCTCATGGTTTGTAGATCGGGCCTGCCATACCTACGTCCCCAAACCTAAGCTGAGTTTGTGTTTTCAGACTTCTGTCCTCAAAGTCTTGGGCCACACACCCTCCAGGCTGGGCCCCTGGAGCCACACATTAGGACTGTGCCTACCAATCCATGGGAATTCTGCCCATTCCATGGTCCAAAATCCTACAAATTAGGAGAAACCTCCAAAGTCCCTGAGGCCATCCCAATAGTGTAGGTCGCCCGGAACATACAAGGGCTGTTGACACCAGCAGATAATCGACCTCCACTCATACCATAGATGGATGTCACCAGAGAAGAAGATTGTACCAGACAGGACCCTAGGCCATAATAGGATCCATTGCTTTGGGTTACGGGCATGTGTCCTCAAAAGCCTGATTCCAATACGAGCATAGGTGTTTTGCTGAGGCACCCATCAGAACTCATCTCTCTCCACAAGGAAACCTGTGCATGGGAGCCATGTCCAAAGCTTAGGAGAGTACTTCAGGGTCCCGGTGCCACCGCCCCATTCCAAGGCCCTCATGGACACAAAAACACATTACGACCCATCCTCAGGGAAGTCCATTTCACCTCAGCCACCCCGGTTGCTCCGGCAGAGCCATCAGATCTAAACTGTCTTGTTGCTAGGAGACAATTGGAATGCAAGGCGGGCTTCCCAGGCATCCATGCGCGAACGGTGCTCTGGAGTCATTCCATATGGGATGTCCTGGAGTTGTCCAACAATTCTCAACTGTCCCGCAGAAAGAATCCTTGAAGGGGGCATCCCACATCTCCCAACGTGGGAAAACCTCAATGGCCTCGAGATTTCGCTCCCTTCATGAAGCGGCCGTCATGCACAGAATCTCCAACCTGAGCCAACGTCTGATCCTCGCCCTGAATTCAGACGCATGAGATATTGGTTCAGATCTGCAGGGGGTACCTGCCGTGCCCTCGCCCTGAAACCCAAGTCTAGCTTGTCTTCTCAGACTTCCATCCTCACACTCCTGGCCCCGAAGCCCTCAAGTTTGGCAATTCCGGACCCACAATGCAGCACTCTTCCTTCCTCTAGAAAAAAAATTATTGCTACATGAGCTGCCCAGGCACCTTAAATGAGGGTAAACCTACACAGCACTCGACTTTACCCAAATTATATAGTCTAACCTGGGCACTAATGCACTGTCGAACACAACCTGAGCCCGGACCTCCTGACCAAAACCCAGAAAACTGACCGCACACTGAGCACATATAACCCGCCATGGCCTTAGATCATCATCACTTGCCTACCTCAGTTTTCAGGCTTCAGAACCGAGACCTTATCTCCAATCACTGCCCAGGGGTGAGTGTGATGCATAAATCAGAACTCCTCCTTACCCATGGCAAGAACCCTTGTGGTTGGCACGTTGTCCAACGTTCAGTGTAGGAGAAACCAGCATTCACCCTGAGGCCCCGCCTATTCTTGATTGGGACGAGGGCATACACACGCATTGTGACCCTCAGCATGAGTCCTGTCCTCTAGTAAGTGCTCTCAGTGGCTGGACCATTAGAAGTCATAATGGGCTTGACATGTCCCTAGGCCCCTATTTTTAACCAGATTTCTGATTGTCCAGTCGCCCCTCCCCAGGGCACTACTCTGGAATCCCTCATTTGGTGGGACACCTGAGGTTAATAAAGAAAACAACAACAACAACAAAAAAAAAAAAAAACGGACTTCTTCAAGCCCACAGAATGACCCCAAACTCTTTGGACGAGGCCAAACCACCAGAGAGTAAGACTCGTCCATTTCCCATGAAGTCACCCAGAAATTCCAAGACCATAGGTGACACGATATCTAGAGACAAAAACTTGAGCAGGAGCCTCACACTCGCCTTTCTTTCAATTCCCGAAGAGTTCTCCTCATGGTCTGTAGATCAGTCCTGCCATACCTATGACCCGAAACATAAGCCGAGTTTGTGATTTCAGACAACTGTCCAAACAAACCTGGCCTACACAACCTACAGGCTCAGGCCCCTGGAGCCAAACCTGAGGACTGTACTTGCCCTCTCCAAGGGAATTGTGTGTGCCCATTCCAATGGCCACAACACTTCTAATAGGATAAACCTCCAAAGTCCCTGATCCATCTCAATAGTGGTGGCTTTCCAGGAAAAACAGGGGCCATCTGAGCCCAACTGAGCACCTACCTGCACTCAGACCCATAGACAGATGTCCCCAGAGGTAAAAAGGAAAGAACAGGCCCCTAGGCACTAATCAGATCCATTGCTTTGGATTCCAGGCATCTCTCCTCAGAGGCCTGGATTTCCAAAGCAGCATCTAGCTGTTTCTTGACTCACCCATCAGAAAACATCTCATCTACACATGGGAAACTTGCACGTTGGAGCTGTGTCAAAGCCTCTGTTTAGGAGAACTCTTTAGGGCCCCAGTGCCACCGCTTCATTCCAAGGTCTCCATAGACACAAAAGCACAGTAGGACCCATCCCCAGGGGTGTCCATTTCAACTCAGCATCCTCGGTTGCTCCCCACAGATCCAGGAGATCTAACCTGTCTTGTTGCTAGGAGACAATTGGAATGCGAGGTGGGCTACCCAGCCATCCATCCTTAGAACCCTGCTCAGAATTATTGGCCTGGAGCCAAACAACAGGTCTCAATTGTCCTGCAGAAGACTCTCTGCAGTTTGGAGCTATTCACCACTCCCATCGTGTTAAAACATAAATGGGCTTGTGATGCCCCCCCATTAGTGAAGGGGCCATCAGGGACAGAAACTCCAACCTGAGCGATCGTCTGATCCTCACCCTGACATCAGATGCACGAGATCTCGATTCAGGTCTGTAGATTATGCCTGCCATGGCCTCACCCAGAAACCTAAGGGTAGCTTGTGTTCTCAGACTTTTGTCGTCAGACTACTGGCCCACAAGCCCTCCAGTTTGGCAATCCAGAACTACAATGCAGCACTGTGCCTGCCCTCAGAAGAAAAACATTGTCCTCTCGGGCTACCCAGAAACCCCAAATTAAAATCAACCTGCACCGAACTTGGCTGTACCCCAAATACGTAGGCTGACCAGGGCACTAATGCCCTTTCTGACACAGCCTGAACCTGGTCCCCAGGCCCCTCCCAGACAGCTGGCCGCACACTGAGCACATCGAGCCGCCGTGGCCTTAGGTCGTCATCTCTTCCCAACCTCGGTTTTCAGGTTTCAGAACCTAGACCTTTCTCCAATCACCGCCTAGGGTTGAAGGTGATGCAGAAATCAGAACTCCTTCCCCATGGCAAGAAACCTTGTGGTTTGCATGTTGTCCAACGTTCAGTGTAGTTGAAACCAGTGTGGCCCATGAGGCCCCGCCCATGCTCGCGGGCCACATTGGTCACAAACACACATTGGGACCCTCAGGCTGAGCCCAGTCCTCAAGTAAGGCCACTCAGTGGCTGAATGAAGAGATAGCATATTGGGCTTGCCATGCCCCTAGGCCCCAATTTTTAACCATAGTTCGGGTTGTCCCTTCAGTCTTCCCCACGGCTTGGCTTTGGAAATCCTCTTTTGGTTGGACACCTGAGGTAACAAAACTGAAATGAATCCTCCCATCCCACAGATTGACGTAAAGCAATTGGGAATCGGGCCAAATCCTCAGAGAGGAAGATTCGTCCATGGCCCATGAGGCCTCCCCGACATTCCACGGCCATCGCTGATACAAAATCCAGAGACAAAAGTTGAGCAAGCGCCTCAAACTCGCACTTTCTTCATATCCTGAAGAGTTCTCATGGTTTGTAGATCGGGCCTGCCATACCTACGTCCCCAAACCTAAGCTGAGTTTGTGTTTTCAGACTTCTGTCCTCAAAGTCTTGGGCCACACACCCTCCAGGCTGGGCCCCTGGAGCCACACATTAGGACTGTGCCTACCAATCCATGGGAATTCTGCCCATTCCATGGTCCAAAATCGTACAAATTAGGAGAAACCTCCAAAGTCCCTGAGGCCATCCCAATAGTGTAGGTCGCCCGGGAACAAACAAGGGCTGTCTGACACCAGCTGATAATCGACCTCCACTCATACCATAGATGGATGTCCCCAGAGAAGAAGATTGAACCAGACAGGACCCTAGGCCATAATAGGATCCATTGCTTTGGGTTACAGGCATGTGTCCTCAAAAGCCTGATTCCAATACGAGCATACGTGTTTTGCTGAGGCACCCTTCAGAACTCATCTCGTCTCCACAAGGAAACCTGTGCATGGGAGCCATGTCCAAAGCTTAGGAGAGTACTTCAGGGTCCCGGTGCCACCGCCCCATTCCAAGGCCCTCATGGACACAAAAACTCATTAGGACCCATCCTCAGGAAAGTCCATTTCAACTCAGCCACCCCGGTTGCTCCGGCAGAGCCATCAGATCTAAACTGTCTTGTTGCTAGGAGACAATTGGAATGCGAGGCGGGCTTCCCAGGCATCCATCCGCGAACGGTGCTCTGGAGTCATTCCATATGGGATGTCCTGGAGCTGTCCAACAGGTCTCAATTGTACCGCAGAAGGAATCCTTGAAGGGGCACATCCCACAACTCCCAACGTGGGAAGACCTCAATGGCCTCGAGATTCCGCTCCCTTCATGAAGCGGCCGTCATGCACAGAAACTCCAACCTGAGCCAACGTCTGATCCTCGCCCTGACTTCAGACGCATGAGATATTGGTTCAGATCTGCAGGGGGTACCTGCCGTGCCCTCGCCCTGAAACCCAAGTCTAGCTTGTCTTCTCAGACTTCCGTCCTCACACTCCTGGCTCCGAAGCCCTCAAGTTTGGCAATTCCGGACCCACAATGCAGCACCCTGCCTGCCCTCTAGAAAAAAAATTAGTGTCTCATGAGCTTCCCAGGCACCTTAAATGAGGATAAACCTACACAGCACTCGACTTTACCAAAATTATATAGTCTAACCTGGGCACTAATGCACTATCGAACACAACCTGAGCCCAGAACTCTTGACCAACCCCAAGAAAGCTGACCGCACACTGAGCACATAAAACCCGCCATGGCCTTAGGTCATCATCTCTTCCCTACCTCAGTTTTCAGGCTTCAGAACCGAGACCTTATCTCCAATCACTGCCCAGGGGTGAGTGTGATGCAGAAATCAGAGCTCCTCCTTACCCATGGCAAGAACCCTTGTGGTTGGCACGTTGTCCACCGTTCAGTGTAGGAGAAACCAGCATTCACCCTGAGGCCCCGCCCATTCTTGATTGCGACGAGGGCATACACACGCATTGTGACCCTCACCATGAGTCCTCTCCTCTAGTAAGTCCTCTCAGTGGCTGGACCATTAGATATCATAACGGGCTTTACATGTCCCTAGGCCCCAATTTTTAACCAGATTTCTTATTGTCCAGTCGCCCCTCCCCAGGGCTCTACTCTGGAATCCCTCATTTGGTGGGACACCTGAGGTTAAAAATGAATACAACAACAACAACAAAAAAAAAACGGAATTCTTCCAGCCCACAGAATGACCCCAACTCTTTGGACGGGGCCAAACCACTAGAGAGTAAGACTCGTCCATTTCCCATGAAGTCACCCAGAAATTCCACGACCATGAGTGACACGATATCCAGAGACAAAAACGTGAGCAGTAGCCTCACACTCGCCTTTCTTTCAAATCCCAAAGAGTTCTCCTCATGGTCTGTAGATCAGTCCTGTCATACCAATGACCCGAAACATAAGCCGAGTTTGTGTTTTCAGACAACTGTCCAAACAGCCCTGGCCTACACAACCTACAGGCTCAGGCCCCTGGAGCCAAACCTGAGGACTGTACTTGCCCTCTCCAAGGGAATTGTGTGTGCCCATTCCAACGACCACAACCCTTCTAATAGGATAAACCTCCAAACTCCCTGATCCATCTCAATAGTGGTGGCTTCCCAGAAAAAACAGGGGCAATCTGAGTTTAACTGAGCACCTACCTACACTCAGTCCCATAGACAGATGTCCCCAGAGGTAAAAAGGAAACAACAGGCCCCTAGGCACTAATCAGATCCATTGTTTTGGTTTCCGGGCATCTCTCCTCAAGGCCTGGATTTCAAAAGCAGCATATAGCTGTTTCTTGACTCACCCATCAGAAAACATCTCATCTACACATGGGAAACTTGCACGTTGGAGCTGTGTCAAAGCCTCTGTTTAGGAGAACCCTTTAGGGCCCCAGTGCCACCGCTTCATTCCAAGGTCTCCATAGACAAAAAAGCACATTTGGACCCATCCCCGGGGGTGTCCATTTCAACACAGCGTCCTCGGTAGCTCCCCACAGATCCAGGAGATCTAACCTGTCTTGTTGCTAGGAGACAATTGGAATGCGAGGTGGGCTACCCAGCCATCCATCCTTAGAACCCTGCTCAGAATCATTGGCCTGGAGCCAAACAACAGGTCTCTATTGTCCTGCAGAAGACTCTCTGCAGTTTGGAGCTCCTCACAACTCCCATCGTGGGAAAACCCCCATGGCCTCTTGATGCCCCCCATTCATGAAGGGGCCATCAGGGACAGAAACTCCAACCTGAGCGATCGTCTCATCCTCGCCCTGACTTCAGATGCACGAGATCTCGATTCAGGTCTGTAGATTGTGCCTGCCATGGCCTCACCCAGAAACCTAAGCCTAGCTTGTGTTCTCAGACTTTTGTCGTCAGACTACTGGCCCACAAGCCCTCCAGTTTGGCAATCCAGAACTACAATGCAGCACTCTGCCGGCCCTCCAAAAGAAAAACATTGCCCTCTGGGTCTACCCAGTAACCCCAAATGAGGATCAACCTACACCGACCTTGGCTGTACCCCCAATACATAGGCTGACCAGGGCACTAATGCCCTTTCGGACACAGCCTGAGCCTGGAACCCCTGGCCCCTCCCAGACCGCTGGCCGCACACTGAGCACATGGAGCCGCCATGGCCTTAGGTCATCATCTCTTCCCAACCTCGGTTTTCAGGTTTCAGAATCTAGACATTATCTCCAATCACTGCCCAGGGTTGAAGGTGATGCAGAAATCAGAACTCCTTCCCCATGGCAAGAAACCTTGTGGTTGGCATGTTGTCCAACGTTCAGTGTAGTTGAAACCAGTGTGGCCCATGAGGCTCCGCCTACGCTCGCGGGCCACATTGGTCCCAAACACACATTGTGACGCTCAGGCTGAGCCCAGTCCTCAAGTAAGGCCACTCAGTGGCTGGATGAAGAGACAGCATATTGGGCTTGCCATGCCCCTGGGCCCCAATTTTTAACCATAGTTCGTGTTGTCCCTTCAGTCTTCCCCACGGCTTTGCTTTGTGATTCCTATTTTGGTGGGACACCTGAGGTAACAAAACTGAAATGAGTCCTCCCATCCCACAGATTGACGAAAAGCAATTGGGAATCGGGCCAAATCCTCAGAGAGGAAGATTCGTCCATGGCCCATTAGGCCTCCCGGACATTCCACGGAAATCGCTGATACAAAATCCAGAGACAAAAGCCTGCACAAGCGCCTCAGACTCGCACTTTCTTCATATCCTGAAGAGTTCTTCTCATGGTTTGTAGATCGGGCCTGCCATACCTACGTCCCCAAACCTAAGCTGAGTTTGTGTTTTCAGACTTCTGTCCTCAAAGTCTTGGGCCACACACCCTCGACGCTGGGCCCCTGGAGCCACACATTAGGACTGTGCCTACCAATCCATGGGAATTCTGCCCATTCCATGGTCCGAAATCGTACAAATTAGGAGAAACCTCCAAAGTACCTGAGGCCATCCCAATAGTGTAGGTCGCCCGGAACAAACAAGGGCTGTCTGACACCAGCTGATAATCGACCTCCACTCATACCATAGATGGATGTCCCCAGAGAAGAAGATTGAACCAGACAGGACCCTAGGCCATAATAGGATCCATTGCTTGGGTTACAGGCATGTTTCCTCAAAAGCCTGATTCCAATACGAGCATAGGGGTTTTCCTGAGGCACCCATCAGAACTCATCTCGTCTCCACAAGGAAACCTGTGCATGGGAGCCATGTCCAAAGCTCATGAGAGTACTTCAGGGTCCCGGTACCACTGCCACATTCCAAGGCCCTCATGGACACAAAAACTCATTAGGACCTATCCTCAGGAAAGTCCATTTCAACTCAGCCACCCCGGTTGCTCCGGCAGAGCCATCAGATCTAAACTGTCTTGTTGCTAGGAGACAATTGGAATGCGAGGCGGGCTTCCCAGGCATCCATCCGCGAACGGTGCTCTGGAGTCATTCCATATGGGATGTCCTGGAGCTGTCCAACAGGTCTCAATTGTACCGCAGAAGGAATCCTTGAAGGGGCACATCCCACAACTCCCAACGTGGGAAGACCTCAATGGCCTCGAGATTCCGCTCCCTTCATGAAGCGGCCGTCATGCACAGAAACTCCAACCTGAGCCAACGTCTGATCATCGCCCTGACTTCAGACGCATGAGATATTGGTTCAGATCTGCAGGGGGTACCTGCCGTGCCCTCGCCCTGAAACCCAAGTCTAGCTTGTCTTCTCAGACTTCCGTCCTCACACTCCTGGCTCGAAGCCCTCAAGTTTGGCAATTCCGGACCCACAATGCAGCACCCTGCCTGCCCTCTAGAAAAAAAATTAGTGTCTCATGAGCTTCCCAGGCACCTTAAATGAGAATAAACCTACACAGCACTCGACTTTACCCAAATTATATAGTCTAACCTGGGCACTAATGCACTATCGAACACAACCTGAGCCCGGACCTCTTGACCAACCCCAAGAAAGCTGACCGCACACTGAGCACATAAAACCCGCCATGGCCTTAGGTCATCATCTCTTCCCTACCTCAATTTTCAGGCTTCAGAACCGAGACCTTATCTCCAATCACTGCCCAGGGGTGAGTGTGATGCAGAAATCAGAGCTCCTCCTTACCCATGGCAAGAACCCTTGTGGTTGGCACATTGTCCAACGTTCAGTGTAGGAGAAACCAGCATTCACCCTGAGGCCCCGCCCATTCTTGATTGTGACGAGGGCATACACACGCATTGTGACCCTCACCATGAGTCCTCTCCTCTAGTAAGTCCTCTCAGTGGCTGGAACATTAGATATCATAACGGGCTTTACATGTCCCTAGGCCCCAATTTTTAACCAGATTTCTTATTGTCCAGTCGCCCCCCCCCAGGGCTCTACTCTGGAATCCCTCATTTGGTGGGACACCTGAGGTTAAAAATGAATACAACAACAACAAAAAAAAAAAAACGGAATTCTTCCAGCCCACAGAATGACCCCAACTCTTTGGACGGGGCCAAACCACTAGAGAGTAAGACTCGTCCATTTCCCATGAAGTCACCCAGAAATTCCACGACCATGAGTGACACGATATCCAGAGACAAAAACGTGAGCAGGAGCCTCACACTCGCCTTTCTTTCAAATCCCAAAGAGTTCTCCTCATGGTCTGTAGATCAGTCCTGTCATACCAATGACCCGAAACATAAGCCGAGTTTGTGTTTTCAGACAACTGTCCAAACAGCCCTGGCCTACACAACCTACAGGCTCAGGCCCCTGGAGCCAAACCTGAGGACTGTACTTGCCCTCTCCAAGGGAATTGTGTGTGCCCATTCCAACGACCACAACCCTTCTAATAGGATAAACCTCCAAACTCCCTGATCCATCTCAATAGTGGTGGCTTCCCAGAAAAAACAGGGGCAATCTGAGTTTAACTGAGCACCTACCTACACTCAGTCCCATAGACAGATGTCCCCAGAGGTAAAAAGGAAACAACAGGCCCCTAGGCACTAATCAGATCCATTGTTTTGGTTTCCGGGCATCTCTCCTCAAGGCCTGGATTTCAAAAGCAGCATATAGCTGTTTCTTGACTCACCCATCAGAAAACATCTCATCTACACATGGGAAACTTGCACGTTGGAGCTGTGTCAAAGCCTCTGTTTAGGAGAACCCTTTAGGGCCCCAGTGCCACCGCTTCATTCCAAGGTCTCCATAGACAAAAAAGCACATTTGGACCCATCCCCGGGGGTGTCCATTTCAACACAGCGTCCTCGGTAGCTCCCCACAGATCCAGGAGATCTAACCTGTCTTGTTGCTAGGAGACAATTGGAATGCGAGGTGGGCTACCCAGCCATCCATCCTTAGAACCCTGCTCAGAATCATTGGCCTGGAGCCAAACAACAGGTCTCTATTGTCCTGCAGAAGACTCTCTGCAGTTTGGAGCTCCTCACAACTCCCATCGTGGGAAAACCCCCATGGCCTCTTGATGCCCCCCATTCATGAAGGGGCCATCAGGGACAGAAACTCCAACCTGAGCGATCGTCTCATCCTCGCCCTGACTTCAGATGCACGAGATCTCAATTCAGGTCTGTAGATTGTGCCTGCCATGGCCTCACCCAGAAACCTAAGCCTAGCTTATGTTCTCAGACTTTTGTCGTCAGACTACTGGCCCACAAGCCCTCCAGTTTGGCAATCCAGAACTACAATGCAGCACTCTGCCGGCCCTCCAAAAGAAAAACATTGCCCTCTGGGTCTACCCAGTAACCCCAAATGAGGATCAACCTACACCGACCTTGGCTGTACCCCCAATACATAGGCTGACCAGGGCACTAATGCCCTTTCGGACACAGCCTGAGCCTGGAACCCCTGGCCCCTCCCAGACCGCTGGCCGCACACTGAGCACATGGAGCCGCCATGGCCTTAGGTCATCATCTCTTCCCAACCTCGGTTTTCAGGTTTCAGAACCTAGACCTTATCTCCAATCACTGCCCAGGGTTGAAGGTGATGCAGAAAGCAGAACTCCTTCCCCATGGCAAGAAAACTTGTGGTTGGCATGTTGTCCAACGTTCAGTGTAGTTGAAACCAGTGTGGCCCATGAGGCCCCGCCCATGCTCGCGGGCCACATTGGTCACAAACACACATTGTGATCCTCAGGCTGAGCCCAGTCCTCAAGGAAGGCCACTCAGTGGCTGGATGAAGACATAGCATATTGGGCTTGCCATGCCCCTAGTCCCCAATTTTTAACCTTGGTTCGGGTTGTCCCTTCAGTCTTCCCCACGGCTTTGCTTTGGAATTCCTCTTTTGGTGGGTCACCTGTGGTAACAAACCTGAAATGAGTCCTCCCATCCCACCCATTGACGAAAAGGAATTGGGAATTGGGCCAAATCCTTAGAGAGGAAGATTGGTCCATGGCCCATGAGGCCTCCCCGACATTCCACGGCCATCGCTGATACAAAATCCAGAGACAAAAGCCTGAGCAAGCGCCTCAGACTCACACTTTCTTCATATCCTGAAGAGTTCTTCTCATGGTTTGTAGATCGGGTCTGCCATACCTACGTCCCCAAATCTAAGCTGCGTTTGTGTTTTAGGACTTCTGTCTCATAGTCTCGGGCCACACACCCTCCAGGCTGGGCCCCTGGAGCCACACATTAGGACTGTGCCTACCAATTCATGGGAATTCTGCCCATTCCATGTCCAAAATCGTACAAATTAGGAGAAACCTCCAAAGTACCTGAGGCCATCACAATAGTGTAGGTCGCCCGGAACAAACAAGGGCTGTCTGACACCAGCTGATAATCGACCTCCACTCATACCATAGATGGATGTACCCAGAGAAGAAGATTGAACCAGACATTACCCTAGGCCATAATAGGATACATTGCTTGGGTTACAGGCATGTTTCCTAAAAAGCCTGATTCCAATACGAGCATAGGGGTTTGCCTGGGGCACCCATCAGAACTCATCTTCTCTCCACAAGGAAACCTGTGCATGGGAGCCATGTCCAAAGCTTAGGAGAGTACTTCAGGGTCCCGGTGCTACCGCCCCATTCCAAGGCCCTCATGGACACAAAAACACATTAGGACCTATCCTCAGGAAAGTCCATTTCAACTCAGCCACCCCGGTTGCTCCGGCAGAGCCATCAGATCTAAACTGTCTTGTTGCTAGGAGACAATTGGAATGCGAGGCGGGCTTCCCAGGCATCCATCCGCGAACGGTGCTCTGGAGTCATTCCATATGGGATGTCCTGGAGCTGTCCGACAAGTCTCAATTGTCCCGCAGAAGGAATCCTTGAAGGGGGCATCCCACAACTCCCAACGTGGGAAAACCTCAATGGCCTCTAGATTCCGCTCCCTTCATGAAGCGGCCGTCATGCACAGAAACTCCACCCTGAGCCAACGTCTGATCCTCGCCCTGACTTCAGATGCATGAGATATTGGTTCAGATCTGCAGGGGGTAACTGCCGTGCCTCGCCCTGAAACCCAAGTCTAGCTTGTCTTCTCAGACTTCCGTCCTCACACTCCTGGCCCCGAAGCCCTCAGGTTTGGCAATTCCGGACCCACAATGCAGCACTCTGTCTGCCCTCTAGAAAAAAAATTATTGCCTCATGAGCTGCCCAGGCACCTTAAATGAGGATCAACGTACAAAGCACTCAACTTTACCCAAATTATATAGTCTAACCTGGGCACTAATGCACTGTCGAACACAACCTGAGCCCGGACCTCCTGACCAACACCCAGAAAGCTGAACGCACACTGATCACATAAAAACCGCCATGGCCTTAGGTCATCATCTCTTCCCTACCTCAATTTTAAGGCTTCAGAACCGAGACCTTATTTCCAATCACTGCCCAGGAGTGAGTGTGATGCAGAAATCAGAACTTCTCCTTACCCATGGCAAGAACCCTTGTGGTTGGCACGTTGTCCAACGATCAGTGTAGGAGAAACCAGCATTCACCCTGAGGCCCCGCCCATTCTTGATTGCGACGAGGGCATACACACGCATTGTGACCCTCACCATGAGTCCTGTCCTCTAGTAAGTCCTCTCAGTGGCTGGACAATTAGATATCATAACGGGCTTTACATGTCCCTAGGCCCCAATTTTTAACCAGTTTTCTTATTGTACAGTCGCCCCTCCCCAGGGCTCTACTCTGGAATCCCTCATTTGGTGGGACACCTGAGGTTAAAAAAGAATACAACAACAACAACAAAAAAACGGAATTCTTCCAGCCCACAGAATGACCCCAACTCTTTGGACGGGGCCAAACCACTAGAGAGTAAGACTCGTCCATTTCCCATGAAGTCACCCAGAAATTCCACGACCATGAGTGACACGATATCCAGAGACAAAAACGTGAGCAGGAGCCTCACACTCGCCTTTCTTTCAAATCCCAAAGAGTTCTCCTCATGGTCTGTAGATCAGTCCTGCCATACCAATGACCCGAAACATAAGCCGAGTTTGTGTTTTCAGACAACTGTCCAAACAGCCCTGGCCTACACAACCTACAGGCTCAGGCCCCTGGAGCCAAACCTGAGGACTGTGCTTGCCCTCTCCAAGGGAATTGTGTGTGCCCATTCCAATGGCCACAACCCTTCTAATAGGATAAACCTCCAAACTCCCTGATCCATCTCAATAGTGGTGGCTTCCCAGAAAAAACAGGGGCAATCTGAGCCCAACTGAGCACCTACCTACACTCAGTCCCATAGACAGATGTCCCCAGAGGTAAAAAGGAAACAACAGGCCCCTAGGCACTAATCAGATCCATTGCTTTGGTTTCCAGGCATCTCTCCTCAAGGCCTGGATTTCAAAAGCAGCATATAGCTGTTTCTTGACTCACCCATCAGAAAACATCTCATCTACACATGGGAAACTTGCACGTTGGAGCTGTGTCAAAGCCTCTGTTTAGGAGAACCCTTTAGGGCCCAAGTGCCACCGCATCATTCCAAGGTCTCCATAGACACAAAGCACATTAGGACCCATCCCCAGGGGTGTCCATTTCAACACAGCGTCCTCGGTAGCTCCCCACAGATCCAGGAGATCTAACCTGTCTTGTTGCTAGGAGACAATTGGAATGCGAGGTGGGCTACCCAGCCATCCATCCTTAGAACCCTGCTCAGAATCATTGGCCTGGAGCCAAACAACAGGTCTCAATTGTCCTGCAGCAGACTCTCTGCAGTTTGGAGGTCCTCACAACTCCCATCGTGGGAAAACCCCCATGGCCTCGTGATGCCCCCCATTCATGAAGGGGCCATCAGGGACAGAAACTCCAACCTGAGCGATCGTCTGATCCTCGCCCTGACTTCAGATGCACGAGATCTCGATTCAGGTCTGTAGATTGTGCCTGCCATGGCCTCACCCACAAACCTAAGCTTAGCTTGTGTTCTCAGACTTTTGTCGTCAGACTACTGGCCCACAAGCCCTCCAGTTTGGCAATCCAGAACTACAATGCAGCACTCTGCCGGCCCTCCAAAAGAAAAACATTGCCCTCTGGGTCTACCCAGTAACCCCAAATGAGGATCAACCTACACCGACCTTGGCTGTACCCCCAATACATTGGCTGACCAGGGCACTAATGCCCTTTCGGACACAGCCTGAGCCTGGAACCCCTGGCCCCTCCCAGACCGCTGGCCGCACACTGAGCACATGGAGCCGCCTAGGCCTTAGGTCGTCATCTCTTCCCAACCTCGGTTTTCAGGTTTCAGAACCTAGACCTTATCTCCAATCACTGCCCAGGGTTGAAGGTGATGCAGAAAGTAGAACTCCTTCCCCATGGCAAGAAAACTTGTGGTTGGCATGTTGTCCAACGTTCAGTGTAGTTGAAACCAGTGTGGCCCATGAGGCCCCGCCCATGCTCGCGGGCCACATTGGTCACAAACACACATTGTGACCCTCAGGCTGAGCCCAGTCCTCAAGGAAGGCCACTCAGTGGCTGGATGAAGACATAGCATATTGGGCTTGCCATGCCCCTAGTCCCCAATTTTTAACCTTGGTTCGGGTTGTCCCTTCAGTCTTCCCCACGGCTTTGCTTTGGAATTCCTCTTTTGGTGGGTCACCTGTGGTAACAAACCTGAAATGAGTCCTCCCATCCCACCCATTGACGAAAAGGAATTGGGAATTGGGCCAAATCCTTAGAGAGGAAGATTGGTCCATGGCCCATGAGGCCTCCCCGACATTCCACGGCCATCGCTGATACAAAATCCAGAGACAAAAGCCTGAGCAAGCGCCTCAGACTCACACTTTCTTCATATCCTGAAGAGTTCTTCTCATGGTTTGTAGATCGGGTCTGCCATACCTACGTCCCCAAATCTAAGCTGCGTTTGTGTTTTAGGACTTCTGTCCTCATAGTCTTGGGCCACACATCCTCCAGGCTGTGCCCCTGGAGCCACACATTAGGACTGTGCCTACCAATCCATGGGAATTCTGCCCATTCCATGGTCCAAAATCGTACAAATTAGGAGAAACCTCCAAAGTCCCTGAGGCCTTCCCAATTGTGTAGGTCGCCCGGAACAAACAAGGGCTGTCTGACACCAGCTGATATTCGACCTCCACTCATAGCATAGATGGATGTCCCCAGAGAAGAAGATTGAATCAACAGTACCCTAGGCCATAATAGGATCCATTGCTTTGGGTTACAGGCATATGTCCTCAAAAGCCTGATTCCAATACGAGCATAGGGGTTTGCCTGGGGCACCCATCAGAACTCATCTTCTCTCCACAAGGAAACCTGTGCATGGGAGCCATGTCCAAAGCTTAGGAGACTACTTCAGGGTCCCGGTGCCACCGCCCCATTCCAAGGCCCTCATGGACACAAAAACACATTAGGACCCATCCTCAAAAAGTCCATTTCAACTCAGCCAGCCAGGTTGCTCCGGCAGAGCCATCAGATCTAAACTGTCTTGTTGCCAGGAGACAATTGGAATGCGAGGCGGGCTTCCCAGGCATCCATCCGCGAACGGTGCTCTGGAGTCATTCCATATGGGATGTCCTGGAGCTGTCCGACAAGTCTCAATTGTCCCGCAGAAGGAATCCTTGAAGGGGGCATCCCACAACTCCCAACGTGGGAAAACCTCAATGGCCTCTAGATTCCGCTCCCTTCATGAAGCGGCCGTCATGCACAGAAACTCCACCCTGAGCCAACGTCTGATCCTCGCCCTGACTTCAGATGCATGAGATATTGGTTCAGATCTGCAGGGGGTAACTGCCGTGCCTCGCCCTGAAACCCAAGTCTAGCTTGTCTTCTCAGACTTCCGTCCTCACACTCCTGGCCCCGAAGCCCTCAGGTTTGGCAATTCCGGACCCACAATGCAGCACTCTGTCTGCCCTCTAGAAAAAAAATTATTGCCTCATGAGCTGCCCAGGCACCTTAAATGAGGATCAACGTACAAAGCACTCAACTTTACCCAAATTATATAGTCTAACCTGGGCACTAATGCACTGTCGAACACAACCTGAGCCCGGACCTCCTGACCAACACCCAGAAAGCTGAACGCACACTGATCACATAAAAACCGCCATGGCCTTAGGTCATCATCTCTTCCCTACCTCAATTTTAAGGCTTCAGAACCGAGACCTTATTTCCAATCACTGCCCAGGAGTGAGTGTGATGCAGAAATCAGAACTTCTCCTTACCCATGGCAAGAACCCTTGTGGTTGGCACGTTGTCCAACGATCAGTGTAGGAGAAACCAGCATTCACCCTGAGGCCCCGCCCATTCTTGATTGCGACGAGGGCATACACACGCATTGTGACCCTCACCATGAGTCCTGTCCTCTAGTAAGTCCTCTCAGTGGCTGGACAATTAGATATCATAACGGGCTTTACATGTCCCTAGGCCCCAATTTTTAACCAGTTTTCTTATTGTACAGTCGCCCCTCCCCAGGGCTCTACTCTGGAATCCCTCATTTGGTGGGACACCTGAGGTTAAAAAAGAATACAACAACAACAACAAAAAAACGGAATTCTTCCAGCCCACAGAATGACCCCAACTCTTTGGACGGGGCCAAACCACTAGAGAGTAAGACTCGTCCATTTCCCATGAAGTCACCCAGAAATTCCACGACCATGAGTGACACGATATCCAGAGACAAAAACGTGAGCAGGAGCCTCACACTCGCCTTTCTTTCAAATCCCAAAGAGTTCTCCTCATGGTCTGTAGATCAGTCCTGCCATACCAATGACCCGAAACATAAGCCGAGTTTGTGTTTTCAGACAACTGTCCAAACAGCCCTGGCCTACACAACCTACAGGCTCAGGCCCCTGGAGCCAAACCTGAGGACTGTACTTGCCCTCTCCAAGGGAATTGTGTGTGCCCATTCCAATGGCCACAACCCTTCTAATAGGATAAACCTCCAAACTCCCTGATCCATCTCAATAGTGGTGGCTTCCCAGAAAAAACAGGGGCAATCTGAGCCCAACTGAGCACCTACCTACACTCAGTCCCATAGACAGATGTCCCCAGAGGTAAAAAGGAAACAACAGGCCCCTAGGCACTAATCAGATCCATTGCTTTGGTTTCCAGGCATCTCTCCTCAAGGCCTGGATTTCAAAAGCAGCATATAGCTGTTTCTTGACTCACCCATCAGAAAACATCTCATCTACACATGGGAAACTTGCACGTTGGAGCTGTGTCAAAGCCTCTGTTTAGGAGAACCCTTTAGGGCCCAAGTGCCACCGCATCATTCCAAGGTCTCCATAGACACAAAGCACATTAGGACCCATCCCCAGGGGTGTCCATTTCAACACAGCGTCCTCGGTAGCTCCCCACAGATCCAGGAGATCTAACCTGTCTTGTTGCTAGGAGACAATTGGAATGCGAGGTGGGCTACCCAGCCATCCATCCTTAGAACCCTGCTCAGAATCATTGGCCTGGAGCCAAACAACAGGTCTCAATTGTCCTGCAGCAGACTCTCTGCAGTTTGGAGGTCCTCACAACTCCCATCGTGGGAAAACCCCCATGGCCTCGTGATGCCCCCCATTCATGAAGGGGCCATCAGGGACAGAAACTCCAACCTGAGCGATCGTCTGATCCTCGCCCTGACTTCAGATGCACGAGATCTCGATTCAGGTCTGTAGATTGTGCCTGCCATGGCCTCACCCACAAACCTAAGCTTAGCTTGTGTTCTCAGACTTTTGTCGTCAGACTACTGGCCCACAAGCCCTCCAGTTTGGCAATCCAGAACTACAATGCAGCACTCTGCCGGCCCTCCAAAAGAAAAACATTGCCCTCTGGGTCTACCCAGTAACCCCAAATGAGGATCAACCTACACCGACCTTGGCTGTACCCCCAATACATTGGCTGACCAGGGCACTAATGCCCTTTCGGACACAGCCTGAGCCTGGAACCCCTGGCCCCTCCCAGACCGCTGGCCGCACACTGAGCACATGGAGCCGCCATGGCCTTAGGTCGTCATCTCTTCCCAACCTCGGTTTTCAGGTTTCAGAACCTAGACCTTATCTCCAATCACTGCCCAGGGTTGAAGGTGATGCAGAAAGCAGAACTCCTTCCCCATGGCAAGAAACCTTGTGGTTGGCATGTTGTCCAACGTTCAGTGTAGTTGAAACCAGTGTGGCCCATGAGGCCCCGCCCATGCTCGCGGGCCACATTGGTCACAAACACACATTGTGACCCTCAGGCTGAGCCCAGTCCTCAAGCAAGGCCACTCAGTGGCTGGATGAAGACATAGCATATTGGGCTTGCCATGCCCCTAGTCCCCAATTTTTAACCTTGGTTTGGGTTGTCCCTTCAGTCTTCCCCACGGCTTTGCTTTGGAATTCCTCTTTTGGTGGGTCACCTGTGGTAACAAACCTGAAATGAGTCCTCCCATCCCACCCATTGACGAAAAGGAATTGGGAATTGGGCCAAATCCTTAGAGAGGAAGATTGGTCCATGGCCCATGAGGCCTCCCCGACATTCCACGGCCATCGCTGATACAAAATCCAGAGACAAAAGCCTGAGCAAGCGCCTCAGACTCACACTTTCTTCATATCCTGAAGAGTTCTTCTCATGGTTTGTAGATCGGGTCTGCCATACCTACGTCCCCAAATCTAAGCTGCGTTTGTGTTTTAGGACTTCTGTCCTCATAGTCTTGGGCCACACACCCTCCAGGCTGTGCCCCTGGAGCCACACATTAGGACTGTGCCTACCAATCCATGGGAATTCTGCCCATTCCATGGTCCAAAATCGTACAAATTAGGAGAAACCTCCAAAGTCCCTGAGGCCTTCCCAATTGTGTAGGTCGCCCGGAACAAACAAGGGCTGTCTGACACCAGCTGATATTCGACCTCCACTCATAGCATAGATGGATGTCCCCAGAGAAGAAGATTGAATCAACAGTACCCTAGGCCATAATAGGATCCATTGCTTTGGGTTACAGGCATATGTCCTCAAAAGCCTGATTCCAATACGAGCATAGGGGTTTGCCTGGGGCACCCATCAGAACTCATCTTCTCTCCACAAGGAAACCTGTGCATGGGAGCCATGTCCAAAGCTTAGGAGACTACTTCAGGGTCCCGGTGCCACCGCCCCATTCCAAGGCCCTCATGGACACAAAAACACATTAGGACCCATCCTCAAAAAGTCCATTTCAACTCAGCCAGCCAGGTTGCTCCGGCAGAGCCATCAGATCTAAACTGTCTTGTTGCCAGGAGACAATAGGAATGCGAGGCGGGCTTCCCAGGCATCCATCCGCGAACGGTGCTCTGGAGTCATTCCATATGGGATGTCCTGGAGCTGTCCGACAAGTCTCAATTGTCCCGCAGAAGGAATCCTTGAAGGGGGCATCCCACAACTCCCAACGTGGGAAAACCTCAATGGCCTCTAGATTCCGCTCCCTTCATGAAGCGGCCGTCATGCACAGAAACTCCACCCTGAGCCAACGTCTGATCCTCGCCCTGACTTCAGATGCATGAGATATTGGTTCAGATCTGCAGGGGGTAACTGCCGTGCCTCGCCCTGAAACCCAAGTCTAGCTTGTCTTCTCAGACTTCCGTCCTCACACTCCTGGCCCCGAAGCCCTCAGGTTTGGCAATTCCGGACCCACAATGCAGCACTCTGTCTGCCCTCTAGAAAAAAAATTATTGCCTCATGAGCTGCCCAGGCACCTTAAATGAGGATCAACGTACAAAGCACTCAACTTTACCCAAATTATATAGTCTAACCTGGGCACTAATGCACTGTCGAACACAACCTGAGCCCGGACCTCCTGACCAACACCCAGAAAGCTGAACGCACACTGATCACATAAAAACCGCCATGGCCTTAGGTCATCATCTCTTCCCTACCTCAATTTTAAGGCTTCAGAACCGAGACCTTATTTCCAATCACTGCCCAGGAGTGAGTGTGATGCAGAAATCAGAACTTCTCCTTACCCATGGCAAGAACCCTTGTGGTTGGCACGTTGTCCAACGATCAGTGTAGGAGAAACCAGCATTCACCCTGAGGCCCCGCCCATTCTTGATTGCGACGAGGGCATACACACGCATTGTGACCCTCACCATGAGTCCTGTCCTCTAGTAAGTCCTCTCAGTGGCTGGACAATTAGATATCATAACGGGCTTTACATGTCCCTAGGCCCCAATTTTTAACCAGTTTTCTTATTGTACAGTCGCCCCTCCCCAGGGCTCTACTCTGGAATCCCTCATCTGGTGGGACACCTGAGGTTAAAAAAGAATACAACAACAACAACAAAAAAACGGAATTCTTCCAGCCCACAGAATGACCCCAACTCTTTGGACGGGGCCAAACCACTAGAGAGTAAGACTCGTCCATTTCCCATGAAGTCACCCAGAAATTCCACGACCATGAGTGACACGATATCCAGAGACAAAAACGTGAGCAGGAGCCTCACACTCGCCTTTCTTTCAAATCCCAAAGAGTTCTCCTCATGGTCTGTAGATCAGTCCTGCCATACCAATGACCCGAAACATAAGCCGAGTTTGTGTTTTCAGACAACTGTCCAAACAGCCCTGGCCTACACAACCTACAGGCTCAGGCCCCTGGAGCCAAACCTGAGGACTGTACTTGCCCTCTCCAAGGGAATTGTGTGTGCCCATTCCAACGGCCACAACCCTTCTAATAGGATAAACCTCCAAACTCCCTGATCCATCTCAATAGTGGTGGCTTCCCTGAAAAAACAGGGGCAATCTGAGTTTAACTGAGCACCTACCTACACTCAGTCCCATAGACAGATGTCCCCAGAGGTAAAAAGGAAACAACAGGCCCCTAGGCACTAATCAGATCCATTGCTTTGGTTTCCAGGCATCTCTCCTCAAGGCCTGGATTTCAAAAGCAGCATATAGCTGTTTCTTGACTCACCCATCAGAAAACATCTCATCTACACATGGGAAACTTGCACGTTGGAGCTGTGTCAAAGCCTCTGTTTAGGAGAACTCTTTAGGGCCCAAGTGCCACCGCATCATTCCAAGGTCTCCATAGACACAAAGCACATTAGGACCCATCCCCAGGGGTGTCCATTTCAACACAGCGTCCTCGGTTGCTCCCCACAGATCCAGGAGATCTAACCTGTCTTGTTGCTAGGAGACAATTGGAATGCGAGGTGGGCTACCCAGCCATCCATCCTTAGGACCCTGCTCAGAATCATTGGCCTGGAGCCAAACAACAGGTCTCAATTGTCCTGCAGCAGACTCTCTGCAGTTTGGAGCTCCTCACAACTCCCATCATGGGAAAACCCCCATGGCCTCGTGATGCCCCCCATTCATGAAGGGGCCATCAGGGACAGAAACTCCAACCTGAGCGATCGTCTGATCCTCGCCCTGACTTCAGATGCACGAGATCTCGATTCAGGTCTGTAGATTGTGCCTGCCATGGCCTCACCCAGAAACCTAAGCTTAGCTTGTGTTCTCAGACTTTTGTCGTCAGACTACTGGCCCACAAGCCCTCCAGTTTGGCAATCCAGAACTACAATGCAGCACTCTGCCGGCCCTCCAAAAGAAAAACATTGCCCTCTGGGTCTACCCAGTAACCCCAAATGAGGATCAACCTACACCGACCTTGGCTGTACCCCCAATACATTGGCTGACCAGGGCACTAATGCCCTTTCGGACACAGCCTGAGCCTGGAACCCCTGGCCCCTCCCAGACCGCTGGTCGCACACTGAGCACATGGAGCCGCCATGGCCTTAGGTCGTCATCTCTTCCCAACCTCGGTTTTCAGGTTTCAGAACCTAGACCTTATCTCCAATCACTGCCCAGGGTTGAAGGTGATGCAGAAAGCAGAACTCCTTCCCCATGGCAAGAAACCTTGTGGTTGGCATGTTGTCCAACGTTCAGTGTAGTTGAAACCAGTGTGGCCCATGAGGCCCCGCCCATGCTCGCGGGCCACATTGGTCACAAACACACATTGTGACCCTCAGGCTGAGCCCAGTCCTCAAGCAAGGCCACTCAGTGGCTGGATGAAGACATAGCATATTGGGCTTGCCATGCCCCTAGTCCCCAATTTTTAACCTTGGTTCGGGTTGTCCCTTCAGTCTTCCCCACGGCTTTGCTTTGGAATTCCTCTTTTGGTGGGTCACCTGTGGTAACAAACCTGAAATGAGTCCTCCCATCCCACCCATTGACGAAAAGGAATTGGGAATTGGGCCAAATCCTTAGAGAGGAAGATTGGTCCATGGCCCATGAGGCCTCCCCGACATTCCACGGCCATCGCTGATACAAAATCCAGAGACAAAAGCCTGAGCAAGCGCCTCAGACTCACACTTTCTTCATATCCTGAAGAGTTCTTCTCATGGTTTGTAGATCGGGTCTGCCATACCTACGTCCCCAAATCTAAGCTGCGTTTGTGTTTTAGGACTTCTGTCCTCATAGTCTTGGGCCACACACCCTCCAGGCTGTGCCCCTGAAGCCACACATTAGGACTGTGCCTACCAATCCATGGGAATTCTGCCCATTCCATGGTCCAAAATCGTACAAATTAGGAGAAACCTCCAAAGTCCCTGAGGTCTACCCAATTGTGTAGGTCGCCCGGAACAAACAAGGGCTGTCTGACACCAGCTGATATTCGACCTCCACTCATAGCATAGATGGATGTCCCCAGAGAAGAATATTGAATCAACAGTACCCTAGGCCATAATAGGATCCATTGCTTTGGGTTACAGGCATATGTCCTCAAAAGCCTGATTCCAATACGATCATAGGGGTTTGCCTGGGGCACCCATCAGAACTCATCTTCTCTCCACAAGGAAACCTGTGCATGGGAGCCATGTCCAAAGCTTAGGAGTCTACTTCAGGGTCCCGGTGCCACCGCCCCATTCCAAGGCCCTCATGGACACAAAAACACATTAGGACCCATCCTCAAAAAGTCCATTTCAACTCAGCCAGCCCGGTTGCTCCGGCAGAGCCATCAGATCTAAACTGTCTTGTTGCTAGGAGACAATAGGAATGCGAGGCGGGCTCCCCAGGCATCCATCCGCGAACGGTGCTCTGGAGTCATTCCATATGAGATGTCCTGGAGCTGTCCAACAAGTCTCAATTGTCCCGCAGAAGGAATCCTTGAAGGGGGCATCCCACAACTCCCAACGTGGGAAAACCTCAATGGCCTCGAGATTCCACTCCCTTCATGAAGCGGCCGTCATGCACAGAAACTCCACCCTGAGACAACGTCTGATCCTCGCCCTGACTTCAGATGCATGAGATATTGGTTCAGATCTGCAGGGGGTAACTGCCGTGCCTCGCCCTGAAACCCAAGTCTAGCTTGTCTTCTCAGACCTCCGTCCTCACACTCCTGGCCCCGAAGCCCTCATGTTTGGCAATTCCGGACCCACGATGCATCACTCTGCCTGCCCTCTAGAAAAAAAATTATTGCCTCATGAGCTGCCCAGGCACCTTAAATGAGGATCAACGTACAAAGCACTCAACTTTACCCAAATTATATAGTCTAACCTGGGCACTAATGCACTGTCGAACACAACCTGAGCCCGGACCTCCTGACCAACACCCAGAAAGCTGAACGCACACTGATCACATAAAAACCGCCATGGCCTTAGGTCATCATCTCTTCCCTACCTCAGTTTTAAGGCTTCAGAACCTAGACCTTATTTCCAATCACTGCCCAGGAGTGAGTGTGATGCAGAAATCAGAACTTCTCCTTACCCATGGCAAGAACCCTTGTGGTTGGCACGTTGTCCAACGATCAGTGTAGGAGAAACCAGCATTCACCCTGAGGCCCCGCCCATTCTTTATTGCGATGAGGGCATACAAACGCATTGTGACCCTGAGTATGAGTCCTGTCCTCTAGTAAGTGCTCTCAGTGGCTGGACCATTAAATATCATAATGGGCTTGACATGTCCATAGGCCCCAATTTTTAACAAGATTTCTGATTGTCCAGTCGCCCCTCCCCAGGTCTCTACTCTGGAATCCCTCATTTGGTGGAACAACTGAGGTTAAAAAAGAATACAACAACAACAAAAAAAAAACGGAATTCTTCCAGGCCACAGAATGACCCCAACTCTTTGGCCGGTGCCAAACCACCAGAGAGTAAGACTCGTCCATTTCCCATGAAGTCACCCAGAAATTCCACGACCATGAGTGACACGATATCCAGAGACAAAAACTTGAGCAGGAGAGTCACACTCGCCCTTCGTTCATCCCGAAGAGTTCTCCTCATGGTCTGTAGATCAGTCCTGCCATACCAATGACCCGAAACATAAGCCGAGATTGTTTTTTCAGACAACTGTCCAAACAGCCCTGGCCTACACAACCTAAAGGCTCAGGCCCCTGGAGCCAAACCTGAGGACTGTACTTGCCCTCTCCAAGGGAATTGTGTGTGCCCATGCCAATGGCCACAACCCTTCTAATAGGATAAACCTCCAAATTCCCAGATCCATCTCAATATTGGTGGCTTCCCAGGAAAAACAGGGGCAATCTGCGCCCAACTGAGCACCTACCTGCTCTCACACCCATAGACAGATGTCCCCAGAGGTAAAAGGAAAGAACAGGCCCCTAGGCAATATTCAGATCCATTGCTTTGGTTTCCAGGCATCTCTCCTAAGAGGCTTGGATTTCAAAAGCAGCATATAGCTGTTTCTTGACTCACCCATCAGAAAACATCTCATCTACACATGGGAAACTTGCACGTTGGAGCTCTGTCAAAGCCTCGTTTTAGGAGAACTATTTAGGGCCCCAGTGCCACCGCTTCATTTCAAGGGCTCCGTAGACACAAAAGCACATTAGGACCCATCCCCAGGGGTGTCCATTTCAACACAGCGTCCTCGGTTGCTCCCCACAGATCCAGGAGATCTAACCTGTCTTGTTGCTGGGAGACAATTGGAATGCGAGGTGGGCTACCCAGCCATCCATCCTTAGAACCCTGCTCAGAATCATTGGCCTGGAGCCAAACAACAGGTCTCAATTGTCCTGCAGCAGACTCTCTGCAGTTTGGAGCTTCTCACAACTCCCATCGTGGGAAAAACCCCATGGCCCCGTGATGCCCCCCCATTCATGAAGGGGCCATCAGGGACAGAAACTCCGACCTGAGCGATCGTCTCATCCTCGCCCTGACTTCAGATGCACGAGATCTCGATTCAGGTCTGTAGATTGTGCCTGCCATGGCCTCACCCAGAAACCTAAGCCTAGCTTGTGTTCTCAGACTCATGTCGTCAGACTACTGGCCCAAAAGCCCTCCAATTTGGCATTCCAGAACTACAATGCAGCAATCTGCCTGCCCTCCAGAAGAAAAACATTGTCCTCCTGGGCTATCCAATTACCCCAAATGAGGATCAACCTGCACCGACCTTGGCTGTACCCAAAATACATAGGCTGACCAGGGCACTAATGCCCTTTCTGACACAGCCTAAGCCTGGAACCCCTGGCCCCTACCATACAGCTGGCCGCACACTGAGCACATCGAGCCGCCATGGCCTTAGGTCGTCATCTCTTCCCACCTCGGTTTTCAGGTTTCAGAACCTAGACCTTAACCCCAATCACTGCCCAGGGTTGAAGGTGATGCAGAAATCAGAACTCCTTCCCCATGGCAAAAAACCTTGTGGTTGGCATGTCGTCCAACTTTCAGCATAGTTGAAAACGGTGTGGCCCATGAGGCCTCGCCCATGCTCGCGGGCCACATTGGTCACAAACACACATTGTGACCCTCAGGCTGAGCCCAGTCCTGAAGTAAGGCCACTCAGTGGCTGGATGAAGAGATTTCATATTGGGCTTGCCATGCCCCTAGGCCCGATTTTTTAACCATTGTTCGGATTGTCCCTTCAGTCTTCCACACAGCTATGCTTTGTGATTCCTATTTTGGTGGGACACCTGAGGTAACAAAACTGAAATGAGTCCTCCCATCCCACAGATGACGAAAAGCAATTGGGAATCGGGCCAAATCCTCAGAGAGGAAGATTCGTCCATGGCCCATGAGGCCTCCCGGACATTCCACGGCCATCGCTGATACAAAATCCAGAGACAAAAGCCTGCGCAAGCGCCTCAGACTCGCACTTTCTTCATATCCTGAAGAGTTCTTCTCATGGTTTGTAGATCGGGCCTGCCATACCTACGTCCCCAAACCGAAGCTGAGTTTGTGTTTTCAGACTTCTGTCCTCAAAGTCTTGGGCCACACACCCTCGACGCTGGGCCCCTGGAGCCACACATTAGGACTGTGCCTACCAATCCATGGGAATTCTGCCCATTCCATGGTCCAAAATCGTACAAATTAGGAGAAACCTCCAAACTCCCTGAGGCCATCCCAATAGTGTAGGTTGCCCGGAACAAACAAGGGCTGTCTGACACCAGCTGATAATCGACCTCCACTCATACCATAGATGGATGACCCAGATAAGAAGATTGAACCAGACAGGACTCTAGGCCATTATAGCATCCATTGCTTTGGGTTACAGGCATGTGTCCTCAAAAGCCTGATTCCAATACGAGCATAGGGGTTTTCCTGAGGCACCCATCAGAACTCATCTTGTCTCCACAAGGAAACCTGTGCATGGGAGCCATGTCCAAAGCTTAGGAGAGTACTTCAGGGTCCCGGTGCCACCGCCCCATTCCAAGGCCCTCATGGACACAAAAACACATTAGGACCTATCCTCAGGAAAGTCCATTTCAACTCAGCCACCCCGGTTGCTCCGGCAGAGCCATCAGATCTAAACTGTCTTGTTGCTAGGAGACATTTGGAATGCGAGGCGGGCTTCCCAGGCATCCATCCGCCAACGGTGCTCTGGAGTCATTCCATATGGGATGTCCTGGAGCTGTCCAACAGGTCTCAATTGTCCCGCAGAAGGAATCCTTGAAGGGGCACATCCCACAACTCCCAACGTGGGACAACCTCAATGGCCTCGAGATTCCGCTCCCTTCATGAAGCGGCCGTCATGCACAGAAACTCCAACCTGAGCCAACGTCTGATCCTCGCCCTGACTTCAGATGCATGAGATATTGGTTCAGATCTGCAGGGGGTACCTGCCGTGCCCTCGCCCTGAAACCCAAGTCTAGCTTGTCTTCTCAGACTTCCGTCCTCACACTCCTGGCTCCGAAGACCTCAAATTTGGCAATTCCGGACCCACAATGCAGCACCCTGCCTGCCCTCTAGAAAAAAAATTAGTGCCTCATGAGCTTCCCAGGCACCTTAAATGAAAATAAACTTACACAGCACTCGACTTTACCCAAATTATATAGTCTAACCTGGGCACTAATGGACTGTCGAAAACAACCTGAGCCCGGACCTCCTGACCAACACCCAGAAAACTGACCGCACACTGAGCACATAAAACCCGCCATGGCCTTAGGTCATCATCTCTTCCCTACCTCAGTTTTCAGGCTTCAGAACCGAGACCTTATCTCCAATCACTGCCCAGGGGTGAGTGTGATGCAGAAATCAGAGATCCTCCTTACCCATGGCAAGAACCCTTGTGGTTGGCACGTTGTCCAACGTTCAGTGTAGGAGAAACCAGCATTCACTCTGAGGCCCCGCCCATTCTTGATGGCGACGAGGGCATACACACGCATTGTGACCCTCAGCATGAGTCCTGTCCTCTAGTAAGTGCTCTCAGTGGCTGGACCATTAGATATCATAACGGGCTTTACAAGTCTCTAGGCACCAATTTTTAACCAGATTTATATAGTCCAGTCGCCCCTCCCCAGGGCTTTACTCTGGAATCCCTCATTTGGTGGGACACCTGAGGTTAAAAAAGAATACAACAACAACAACAAAAAAACGGAATTCTTCCAGCCCACAGAATGACCCCAACTCTTTGGACGGGGCCAAACCACCAGAGAGTAAGACTCGTCCATTTCCCATGAAGTCACCCAGAAATTCCACGACCATGAGTGACACGATATCCAGAGACAAAAACGTGAGCAGGAGCCTCACACTCGCCTTTCTTTCAAATCCCAAAGAGTTCTCCTCATGGTCTGTAGATCAGTCCTGCCATACCAATGACCCGAAACATAAGCCGAGTTTGTGTTTTCAGACAACTGTCCAAACAGCCCTGGCCTACACAACTTACAGGCTCAGGCCCCTGGAGCCAAACCTGAGGACTGTACTTGCCCTCTCCAATGGAATTGTGTGTGCCCATTCCAATGGCCACAACCCTTCTAATAGGATAAACCTCCAAACTCCCTGATCCATCTCAAAAGTGGTGGCTTCCCAGAAAAAACAGGGGCAATCTGAGCCCAACTGAGCACCTACCTACACTCAGACCCATAGACAGATGGTAAAAAGGAAAGAACAGGCCCCTAGGCCCTAATCAGATCCATTGCCTTGGTTTCCAGGCATCTCTCCTCAGAGGCCTGGATTTCAAAAGCAGCATATAGCTGTTTCTTGACTCACCCATCAGAAACCATCTCATCTACACATGGGAAACTTGCACGTTGGAGCTTTGTCAAAGCCTCTGTTTAGGAGAACCCTTTAGGGCCCCAGTGCCACCGCTTCATTCCAAGGTCTCCATAGACACAAAAGCACATTAGGACCCATCCCCAGGGGTGTCCATTTCAACTCAGCGTCCTCGGTTGTTCCCCACAGATCCAGGATATCTAACCTGTCTTGTTGCTAGGAGCCAATTGGAATGCGAGGTGGGCTACCCAGCCATCCATCCTTAGAACACTGCTCAGAATCATTGGCCTGGAGCCAAACAACAGGTCTCAATTGATATGCAGAAGACTCTCTGCAGTTTGGAGCTTCTCACAACTCCCATCGTGGGAAAACCCCCATGGCCTTGTGATGCCCCCCCATTCATGAAGGGGCCATCAGGGACAGAAACTCCACCTGAGCGATCGTCTAATCCTCGCCCTGACTTCAGATGCATGAGATCTCGATTCAGGTCTGTAGATTGTGCCTGCCATGGCCTCACCCAGAAACCCAAGCGTAGCTTGTGTTCTCAGACTTTTGTCGTCAGACAACTGGCCCACGAGCCCTCCAGTTTGGAAATCCAGAACTACAATGCAGCACTCTGTCGGCCCTCCAGAAGAAAAACATTGTCCTCTGGGGCTACCAAGTAACCCCAAATGAGGATCAACCTGCACCGAACTTGGCTGTACCCCCAATACATAGGCTGACCAGGGCACTAATGCCCTTTCTGACACAGCCTGAGCCTGGACCCCCTGGCCCCTCCCAGACAGCTGGCCGCACACTGAGCACATCGAGCTGCCATGGCCTTAGGTCGTCATCTCTTCCCAACCTTGGTTTTCAGGTTTCAGAACCTAGACCTTATCTCCAATCTCTGCCCAGGGTTGAAGGTGATGCAGAAAGCAGAACTCCTTCCCCATGGCACTAAACCTTGTGGTTGGCATGTTGTCCAAGTTCAGTGTAGATGAAACCACTGTGGCCCATGAGGTCCCGCCCATGCTCGCAGGCCACATTGCTCACAAACATACATTGTGACCCTCAGGCTGAGCCCAGTCCTGAAGTAAGGCCACTCAGTGGCTGGATGAAGAGATAGCATATTGGGCTTGCCATGCCCCTAGGCCCCAATTTTTAACCATAGTTCGTGTTGTCCCTTCAGTCTTCCCCACGGCTTGGCTTTGGAATTCCTCTTTTGGTGGGACACCTGAGGTAACAAAACTGAAATGAGTCCTCCCATCCCACAGATTGACGAAAAGCAATTGGGAATCGGGCCAAATCCTCAGAGAGGAAGATTCGTCCATGGCCCATGAGGCCTCCCCGACATTCCACGGCCATCGCTGATACAAAATCCAGAGACAAAAGCCTGCGCAAGCGCCTCAGACTCGCACTTTCTTCATATCCTGAAGAATTCTTCTCATAGTTTGTAGATCGGGCCTGCCATACCTACGTTTCCAAACCTAAGCTGAGTTTGTGTTTTCAGACTTCTGTCCTCAAAGTCTTGGGCCACACACCCTCCAGGCTGGGCCCCTGGAGCCACACATTAGGACTGTGCCTACCAATCCATGGGAATTCTGCCCATTCCATGGTCCAAAATCGTACAAATTAGGAGAAACCTCCAAACTCCCTGAGGCCATCCCAATAGTGTAGGTCGCCCGGAACAAACAAGGGCTGTCTGACACCAGCTGATAATCGACCTCCACTCAAGCCATAGATGGATGTCCCCAGAGAAGGAGATTGAACCAGTCAGGACCCTAGGCCATAATAGGATCCATTGCTTTGGTTTACAGTCATGTGTCCTCAAAAGCCTGATTCCAATACGAGCATAGGGGTTTTCCTGAGGCACCCATCAGAACTCATCTCGTCTCCACAAGGAAACCTGTGCATGGGAGCCATGTCCAAAGCTTAGGAGAGTACTTCAGGGTCCCGGTACCACCGCCCCATTCCAAGGCCCTCATGGACACAAAAACACATTAGGACCTATCCTCAGGAAAGTCCATTTCAACTCAGCCACCCCGGTTGCTCCGGCAGAGCCATCAGATCTAAACTGTCTTGTTGCTAGGAGACAATTGGAATGCGAGGCGGGCTTCCAAGGCATCCATCCGCGAATGGTGCTCTGGAGTCATTCCATATGGGATGTCCTGGAGCTGTCCAACAGGTCTCAATTGTACCGCAGAAGGAATCCTTGAAGGGGGCATCCCACAACTCCCAACGTGGGAAAACCTCAATGGCCTCGAGATTCCGCTCCCTTCATGAAGCGGCCGTCATGCACAGAAACTCCAACCTGAGCCAACGTCTGATCCTCGCCCTGACTTCAGATGCATGAGATATTGGTTCAGATCTCCAGGGGGTACCTTCCGTGCCCTCGCCCTGAAACACAAGTCTAGCTTGTCTTCTCAGACTTCCGTCCTCACACTCCTGGCCCCGAAGCCCTCAAGTTTGGCAATTCCGGACCCACAATGCAGCACCCTGCCTGCCCTCTAGAAAAAAAATTAGTGCCTCATGAGCTTCCCAGGCACCTTAAATTAGGATAAACCTACAAGCACTCAACTTTACCCAAATTATATAGTCTAACCTGGGCACTAAAGCACTATCGAACACAACCTGGGCCCGGACCTCCTGACCAACACCAAGAAAGCTGACCGCGCACTGAGCACATAAAACACGCCATGGCCTTAGGTCATCATCTTTTCCCTACCTCAGGTTTCAGGCTTCAGAACCGAGACCTTATCTCTAATCACTGCCCAGGGGTGAGTGTGATGCAGAAATCAGAGCTCCTCCTTACCCATGGCAAGAACCCTTGTGGTTGGCACGTAGTCCAACGTTCAGTGTAGGAGAAACCAGCATTCACCCTGAGGCCCCGCCCATTCTTGAGCGACGAGGGCATACACACGCATTGTGACCCTCAGCATGAGTCCTGTTTTCTAGTAAGTCCTCTCAGTGGCTGGACCATTAGATATCATAACGGGCTTTACATGTCCCTAGGCCTCAATTTTTAACCAGATTTCTTATTGTCCAGTCGCCCCTCCCCAGGTCTCTACTCTGGAATCCCTCATTTGGTGGGACATCTGAGGTTAAAAAAGAATACAACAACAACAAAAAAAAAAAAACGGAATTCTTCCAGCCCACAGAATGACCCCAACTCTTTGGACGGGGCCAAACCACTAGAGAGTAAGACTCGTCTATTTCCCATGAAGTCACCCAGAAATTCCTCGACCATGAGTGACACGATATCCAGAGACAAAAACTTGAGCAGGAGACTCACACTCGCCCTTCGTTCATCCCGAAGAGTTCTCCTCATGGTCTGTAGATCAGTCCTGCCATACCAATGACCCGAAACATAAGCCGAGATTGTTTTTTCAGACAACTGTCCAAACAGCCCTGGCCTACACAACCTAAAGGCTCAGGCCCCTGGAGCCAAACCTGAGGACTGTACTTGCCCTCTCCAAGGGAATTGTGTGTGCCCATGCCAATGGCCACAACCCTTCTAATAGGATAAACCTCCAAATTCCCAGATCCATCTCAATATTGGTGGCTTCCCAGGAAAAACAGGGGCAATCTGCGCCCAACTGAGCACCTACCTGCTCTCACACCCATAGACAGATGTCCCCAGAGGTAAAAGGAAAGAACAGGCCCCTAGGCAATATTCAGATCCATTGCTTTGGTTTCCAGGCATCTCTCCTAAGAGGCTTGGATTTCAAAAGCAGCATATAGCTGTTTCTTGACTCACCCATCAGAAAACATCTCATCTACACATGGGAAACTTGCACGTTGGAGCTCTGTCAAAGCCTCGTTTTAGGAGAACTATTTAGGGCCCCAGTGCCACCGCTTCATTTCAAGGGCTCCGTAGACACAAAAGCACATTAGGACCCATCCCCAGGGGTGTCCATTTCAACACAGCGTCCTCGGTTGCTCCCCACAGATCCAGGAGATCTAACCTGTCTTGTTGCTGGGAGACAATTGGAATGCGAGGTGGGCTACCCAGCCATCCATCCTTACAACCCTGCTCAGAATCATTGGCCTGGAGCCAAACAACAGGTCTCAATTGTCCTGCAGCAGACTCTCTGCAGTTTGGAGCTTCTCACAACTCCCATCGTGGGAAAAACCCCATGGCCCCGTGATGCCCCCCCATTCATGAAGGGGCCATCAGGGACAGAAACTCCGACCTGAGCGATCGTCTGATCCTCGCCCTGACTTCAGATGCACGAGATCTCGATTCAGGTCTGTAGATTGTGCCTGCCATGGCCTCACCCAGAAACCTAAGCCTAGCTTGTGTTCTCAGACTCATGTCGTCAGACTACTGGCCCAAAAGCCCTCCAATTTGGCATTCCAGAACTACAATGCAGCAATCTGCCTGCCCTCCAGAAGAAAAACATTGTCCTCCTGGGCTATCCAATTACCCCAAATGAGGATCAACCTGCACCGACCTTGGCTGTACCCAAAATACATAGGCTGACCAGGGCACTAATGCCCTTTCTGACACAGCCTAAGCCTGGAACCCCTGGCCCCTACCATACAGCTGGCCGCACACTGAGCACATCGAGCCGCCATGGCCTTATTTCGTCATCTCTTCCCACCTCGGTTTTCAGGTTTCAGAACCTAGACCTTATCCCCAATCACTGCCCAGGGTTGAAGGTGATGCAGAAATCAGAACTCCTTCCCCATGGCAAAAAACCTTGTGGTTGGCATGTCGTCCAACTTTCAGCATAGTTGAAAACGGTGTGGCCCATGAGGCCTCGCCCATGCTCGCGGGCCACATTGGTCACAAACACACATTGTGACCCTCAGGCTGAGCCCAGTCCTGAAGTAAGGCCACTCAGTGGCTGGATGAAGAGATTTCATATTGGGCTTGCCATGCCCCTAGGCCCGATTTTTTAACCATTGTTCGGATTGTCCCTTCAGTCTTCCACACAGCTATGCTTTGTGATTCCTATTTTGGTGGGACACCTGAGGTAACAAAACTGAAATGAGTCCTCCCATCCCACAGATTGACGAAAAGCAATTGGGAATCGGGCCAAATCCTCAGAGAGGAAGATTCGTCCATGGCCCATGAGGCCTCCCGGACATTCCACGGCCATCGCTGATACAAAATCCAGAGACAAAAGCCTGCGCAAGCGCCTCAGACTCGCACTTTCTTCATATCCTGAAGAGTTCTTCTCATGGTTTGTAGATCGGGCCTGCCATACCTACGTCCCCAAACCGAAGCTGAGTTTGTGTTTTCAGACTTCTGTCCTCAAAGTCTTGGGCCACACACCCTCGACGCTGGGCCCCTGGAGCCACACATTAGGACTGTGCCTACCAATCCATGGGAATTCTGCCCATTCCATGGTCCAAAATCGTACAAATTAGGAGAAACCTCCAAACTCCCTGAGGCCATCCCAATAGTGTAGGTCGCCCGGAACAAACAAGGGCTGTCTGACACCAGCTGATAATCGACCTCCACTCATACCATAGATCGATGACCCAGATAAGAAGATTGAACCAGACAGGACTCTAGGCCATTATAGCATCCATTGCTTTGGGTTACAGGCATGTGTCCTCAAAAGCCTGATTCCAATACGAGCATAGGGGTTTTCCTGAGGCACCCATCAGAACTCATCTTGTCTCCACAAGGAAACCTGTGCATGGGAGCCATGTCCAAAGCTTAGGAGAGTACTTCAGGGTCCCGGTGCCACCGCCCCATTCCAAGGCCCTCATGGACACAAAAACACATTAGGACCCATCCTCAGGAAAGTCCATTTCAACTCAGCCACCCCGGTTGCTCCGGCAGAGCCATCAGATCTAAACTGTCTTGTTGCTAGGAGACATTTGGAATGCGAGGCGGGCTTCCCAGGCATCCATCCGCGAACGGTGCTCTGGAGTCATTCCATATGGGATGTCCTGGAGCTGTCCAACAGGTCTCAATTGTCCCGCAGAAGGAATCCTTGAAGGGGCACATCCCACAACTCCCAACGTGGGACAACCTCAATGGCCTCGAGATTCCGCTCCCTTCATGAAGCGGCCGTCATGCACAGAAACTCCAACCTGAGCCAACGTCTGATCCTCGCCCTGACTTCAGATGCATGAGATATTGGTTCAGATCTGCAGGGGGTACCTGCCGTGCCCTCGCCCTGAAACCCAAGTCTAGCTTGTCTTCTCAGACTTCCGTCCTCACACTCCTGGCTCCGAAGACCTCAAATTTGGCAATTCCGGACCCACAATGCAGCACCCTGCCTGCCCTCTAGAAAAAAAATTAGTGCCTCATGAGCTTCCCAGGCACCTTAAATGAAAATAAACTTACACAGCACTCGACTTTACCCAAATTATATAGTCTAACCTGGGCACTAATGGACTGTCGAACACAACCTGAGCCCGGACCTCCTGACCAACACCCAGAAAACTGACCGCACACTGAGCACATAAAACCCGCCATGGCCTTAGGTCATCATCTCTTCCCTACCTCAGTTTTCAGGCTTCAGAACCGAGACCTTATCTCCAATCACTGCCCAGGGGTGAGTGTGATGCAGAAATCAGAGATCCTCCTTACCCATGGCAAGAACCCTTGTGGTTGGCACGTTGTCCAACGTTCAGTGTAGGAGAAACCAGCATTCACTCTGAGGCCCCGCCCATTCTTGATGGCGACGAGGGCATACACACGCATTGTGACCCTCAGCATGAGTCCTGTCCTCTAGTAAGTGCTCTCAGTGGCTGGACCATTAGATATCATAACGGGCTTTACATGTCTCTAGGCACCAATTTTTAACCAGATTTCTTATAGTCCAGTCGCCCCTCCCCAGGGCTTTACTCTGGAATCCCTCATTTGGTGGGACACCTGAGGTTAAAAAAGAATACAACAACAACAACAAAAAAAACGGAATTCTTCCAGCCCACAGAATGACCCCAACTCTTTGGACGGGGCCAAACCACCAGAGAGTAAGACTCGTCCATTTCCCATGAAGTCACCCAGAAATTCCACGACCATGAGTGACACGATATCCAGAGACAAAAACGTGAGCAGGAGCCTCACACTCGCCTTTCTTTCAAATCCCAAAGAGTTCTCCTCATGGTCTGTAGATCAGTCCTGCCATACCAATGACCCGAAACATAAGCCGAGTTTGTATTTTCAGACAACTGTCCAAACAGCCCTGGCCTACACAACTTACAGGCTCAGGCCCCTGGAGCCAAACCTGAGGACTGTACTTGCCCTCTCCAAGGGAATTGTGTGTGCCCATTCCAATGGCCACAACCCTTCTAATAGGATAAACCTCCAAACTCCCTGATCCATCTCAAAAGTGGTGGCTTCCCAGAAAAAACAGGGGCAATCTGAGCCCAACTGAGCACCTACCTACACTGAGACCCATAGACAGATGGTAAAAAGGAAAGAACAGGCCCCTAGGCCCTAATCAGATCCATTGCCTTGGTTTCCAGGCATCTCTCCTCAGAGGCCTGGATTTCAAAAGCAGCATATAGCTGTTTCTTGACTCACCCATCAGAAACCATCTCATCTACACATGGGAAACTTGCACGTTGGAGCTTTGTCAAAGCCTCTGTTTAGGAGAACCCTTTAGGGCCCCAGTGCCACCGCTTCATTCCAAGGTCTCCATAGACACAAAAGCACATTAGGACCCATCCCCAGGGGTGTCCATTTCAACTCAGCGTCCTCGGTTGTTCCCCACAGATCCAGGATATCTAACCTGTCTTGTTGCTAGGAGCCAATTGGAATGCGAGGTGGGCTACCCAGCCATCCATCCTTAGAACACTGCTCAGAATCATTGGCCTGGAGCCAAACAACAGGTCTCAATTGATATGCAGAAGACTCTCTGCAGTTTGGAGCTTCTCACAACTCCCATCGTGGGAAAACCCCCATGGCCTTGTGATGCCCCCCCATTCATGAAGGGGCCATCAGGGACAGAAACTCCACCTGAGCGATCGTCTAATCCTCGCCCTGACTTCAGATGCATGAGATCTCGATTCAGGTCTGTAGATTGTGCCTGCCATGGCCTCACCCAGAAACCCAAGCCTAGCTTGTGTTCTCAGACTTTTGTCGTCAGACAACTGGCCCACGAGCCCTCCAGTTTGGAAATCCAGAACTACAATGCAGCACTCTGTCGGCCCTCCAGAAGAAAAACATTGTCCTCTGGGGCTACCAAGTAACCCCAAATGAGGATCAACCTGCACCGAACTTGGCTGTACCCCCAATACATAGGCTGACCAGGGCACTAATGCCCTTTCTGACACAGCCTGAGCCTGGACCCCCTGGCCCCTCCCAGACAGCTGGCCGCACACTGAGCACATCGAGCTGCCATTGCCTTAGGTCGTCATCTCTTCCCAACCTTGGTTTTCAGGTTTCAGAACCTAGACCTTATCTCCAATCTCTGCCCAGGGTTGAAGGTGATGCAGAAAGCAGAACTCCTTCCCCATGGCACTAAACCTTGTGGTTGGCATGTTGTCCAAGTTCAGTGTAGATGAAACCACTGTGGCCCATGAGGTCCCGCCCATGCTCGCGGGCCACATTGCTCACAAACATACATTGTGACCCTCAGGCTGAGCCCAGTCCTGAAGTAAGGCCACTCAGTGGCTGGATGAAGAGATAGCATATTGGGCTTGCCATGCCCCTAGGCCCCAATTTTTAACCATAGTTCGTGTTGTCCCTTCAGTCTTCCCCACGGCTTGGCTTTGGAATTCCTCTTTTGGTGGGACACCTGAGGTAACAAAACTGAAATGAGTCCTCCCATCCCACAGATTGACGAAAAGCAATTGGGAATCGGGCCAAATCCTCAGAGAGGAAGATTCGTCCATGGCCCATGAGGCCTCCCCGACATTCCACGGCCATCGCTGATACAAAATCCAGAGACAAAAGCCTGCGCAAGCGCCTCAGACTCGCACTTTCTTCATATCCTGAAGAATTCTTCTCATAGTTTGTAGATCGGGCCTGCCATACCTACGTTTCCAAACCTAAGCTGAGTTTGTGTTTTCAGACTTCTGTCCTCAAAGTCTTGGGCCACACACCCTCCAGGCTGGGCCCCTGGAGCCACACATTAGGACTGTGCCTACCAATCCATGGGAATTCTGCCCATTCCATGGTCCAAAATCGTACAAATTAGGAGAAACCTCCAAACTCCCTGAGGCCATCCCAATAGTGTAGGTCGCCCGGAACAAACAAGGGCTGTCTGACACCAGCTGATAATCGACCTCCACTCAAGCCATAGATGGATGTCCCCAGAGAAGGAGATTGAACCAGTCAGGACCCTAGGCCATAATAGGATCCATTGCTTTGGTTTACAGTCATGTGTCCTCAAAAGCCTGATTCCAATACGAGCATAGGGGTTTTCCTGAGGCACCCATCAGAACTCATCTCGTCTCCACAAGGAAACCTGTGCATGGGAGCCATGTCCAAAGCTTAGGAGAGTACTTCAGGGTCCCGGTACCACCGCCCCATTCCAAGGCCCTCATGGACACAAAAACACATTAGGACCTATCCTCAGGAAAGTCCATTTCAACTCAGCCACCCCGGTTGCTCCGGCAGAGCCATCAGATCTAAACTGTCTTGTTGCTAGGAGACAATTGGAATGCGAGGCGGGCTTCCAAGGCATCCATCCGCGAATGGTGCTCTGGAGTCATTCCATATGGGATGTCCTGGAGCTGTCCAACAGGTCTCAATTGTACCGCAGAAGGAATCCTTGAAGGGGCACATCCCACAACTCCCAACGTGGGAAAACCTCAATGGCCTCGAGATTCCGCTCCCTTCATGAAGCGGCCGTCATGCACAGAAACTCCAACCTGAGCCAACGTCTGATCCTCGCCCTGACTTCAGATGCATGAGATATTGGTTCAGATCTGCAGGGGGTACCTTCCGTGCCCTCGCCCTGAAACACAAGTCTAGCTTGTCTTCTCAGACTTCCGTCCTCACACTCCTGGCCCCGAAGCCCTCAAGTTTGGCAATTCCGGACCCACAATGCAGCACCCTGCCTGCCCTCTAGAAAAAAAATTAGTGCCTCATGAGCTTCCCAGGCACCTTAAATTAGGATAAACCTACAAGCACTCAACTTTACCCAAATTATATAGTCTAACCTGGGCACTAAAGCACTATCGAACACAACCTGGGCCCGGACCTCCTGACCAACACCAAGAAAGCTGACCGCGCACTGAGCACATAAAACACGCCATGGCCTTAGGTCATCATCTTTTCCCTACCTCAGGTTTCAGGCTTCAGAACCGAGACCTTATCTCCAATCACTGCCCAGGGGTGAGTGTGATGCAGAAATCAGAGCTCCTCCTTACCCATGGCAAGAACCCTTGTGGTTGGCACGTAGTCCAACGTTCAGTGTAGGAGAAACCAGCATTCACCCTGAGGCCCCGCCCATTCTTGAGCGACGAGGGCATACACACGCATTGTGACCCTCAGCATGAGTCCTGTTTTCTAGTAAGTCCTCTCAGTGGCTGGACCATTAGATATCATAACGGGCTTTACATGTCCCTAGGCCTCAATTTTTAACCAGATTTCTTATTGTCCAGTCGCCCCTCCCCAGGTCTCTACTCTGGAATCCCTCATTTGGTGGGACATCTGAGGTTAAAAAAGAATACAACAACAACAACAAAAAAAAAACGGAATTCTTCCAGCCCACAGAATGACCCCAACTCTTTGGACGGGGCCAAACCACTAGAGAGTAAGACTCGTCTATTTCCCATGAAGTCACCCAGAAATTCCTCGACCATGAGTGACACGATATCCAGAGACAAAAACGTGAGCAGGAGCCTCACACTCGCCTTTCTTTCAAATCCCGAAGAGTTCTCCTCATGGTCTGTAGATCAGTCCTGCCATACCAATGACCCGAAACATAAGCCGAGTTTGTGTTTTCAGACAACTGTCCAAACAGCCCTGGCCTACACAACCTACAGGCTCAGGCCCCTGGAGCCAAACCTGAGGACTGTACTTGCCCTCTCCAAGGGAATTGTGTGTGCCCATTCCAATGGCCACAACCCTTCTAATAGGATAAACCTCCAAACTCCCTGATCCATCTCAATAGTGGTGGCTTCCCAGAAAAAACAGGGGCAATCTGAGCCCTATTGAGCACCTACCTAACTCAGTCCCATAGACAGATGTCCCCAGAGGTAAAAAGGAAACAACAGGCCCCTAGGCACTAATCAGATCCATTGCTTTGGTTTCCAGGCATCTCTCCTCAAGGCCTGGATTTCAAAAGCAGCATATAGCTGTTTCTTGACTCACCCATCAGAAAACATCTCATCTACACATGGGAAACTTGCACGTTGGAGCTGTGTCAAAGCCTCTGTTTAGGAGAACCCTTTAGGGCCCAAGTGCCACCGCATCATTCCAAGGTCTCCATAGACACAAAGCACATTAGGACCCATCCCCAGGGGTGTCCATTTCAACACAGCGTCCTCGGTTGCTCCCCACAGATCCAGGAGATCTAACCTGTCTTGTTGCTAGGAGACAATTGGAATGCGAGGTGGGCTACCCAGCCATCCATCCTTAGAACCCTGCTCAGAATCATTGGCCTGGAGCCAAACAACAGGTCTCAATTGTCCTGCAGCAGACTCTCTGCAGTTTGGAGCTCCTCACAACTCCCATCGTGGGAAAACCCCCATGGCCTCGTGATGCCCCCCATTCATGAAGGGGCCATCAGGGACAGAAACTCCAACCTGAGCGATCGTCTGATCCTCGCCCTGACTTCAGATGCACGAGATCTCGATTCAGGTCTGTAGATTGTGCCTGCCATGGCCTCACCCAGAAACCTAAGCTTAGCTTGTGTTCTCAGACTTTTGTCGTCAGACTACTGGCCCACAAGCCCTCCAGTTTGGCAATCCAGAACTACAATGCAGCACTCTGCCGGCCCTCCTAAAGAAAAACATTGCCCTCTGGGTCTACCCAGTAACCCCAAATGAGGATCAACCTACACCGACCTTGGCTGTACCCCCAATACATTGGCTGACCAGGGCACTAATGCCCTTTCGGACACAGCCTGAGCCTGGAACCCCTGGCCCCTCCCAGACCGCTGGCCGCACACTGAGCACATGGAGCCACCATGGCCTTAGGTCATCATCTCTTCCCAACCTCTGTTTTCAGGTTTCAGAACCTAGACCTTATCTCCAATCACTGCCCAGGGTTGAAGGTGATGCAAAAAGTAGAACTCCTTCCCCATGGCAAGAAACCTTGTGGTTGGAATGTTGTCCAACGTTCAGTGTAGTTGAAACCAGTGTGGCCCATGAGGCCCCGCCCATGCTCGCGGGCCACATTGGTCACAAACACACATTGTGACCCTCAGGCTGAGCCCAGTCCTCAAGGAAGGCCACTCAGTGGCTGGATGAAGACATAGCATATTGGGCTTGCCATGCCCCTAGTCCCCAATTTTTAACCTTGGTTCGGGTTGTCCCTTCAGTCTTCCCCACGGCTTTGCTTTGGAATTCCTCTTTTGGTGGGTCACCTGTGGTAACAAACCTGAAATGAGTCCTCCCATCCCACCCATTGACGAAAAGGAATTGGGAATTGGGCCAAATCCTTAGAGAGGAAGATTGGTCCATGGCCCATGAGGCCTCCCCGACATTCCACGGCCATCGCTGATACAAAATCCAGAGACAAAAGCCTGAGCAAGCGCCTCAGACTCACACTTTCTTCATATCCTGAAGAGTTCTTCTCATGGTTTGTAGATCGTGTCTGCCATACCTACGTCCCCAAATCTAAGCTGCGTTTGTGTTTTAGGACTTCTGTCCTCATAGTCTTGGGCCACACACCCTACAGGCTGTGCCCCTGGAGCCACACATTAGGACTGTGCCTACCAATCCATGGGAATTCTGCCCATTCCATGGTCCAAAATCGTACAAATTAGGAGAAACCTCCAAAGTCCCTGAGGCCTTCCCAATTGTGTAGGTCGCCCGGAACAAACAAGGGCTGTCTGACACCAGCTGATATTCGACCTCCACTCATAGCATAGATGGATGTCCCCAGAGAAGAAGATTGAATCAACAGTACCCTAGGCCATAATAGGATCCATTGCTTTGGGTTACAGGCATATGTCCTCAAAAGCCTGATTCCAATACGAGCATAGGGGTTTGCCTGGGGCACCCATCAGAACTCATCTTCTCTCCACAAGGAAACCTGTGCTTGGGAGCCATGTCCAAAGCTTAGGAGAGTACTTCAGGGTCCCGGTGCCACCGCCAGATTCCAAGGCCCTCATGGACACAAAAACACATTAGGACCCATCCTCAAAAAGTCCATTACAACTCAGCCAGCCCGTTTGCTCCGGCAGAGCCATCAGATCTAAACTGTCTTGTTGCTAGGAGACAATAGGAATGCGAGGCGGGCTTCCCAGGCATCCATCCGCGAACGGTGCTCTGGAGTCATTCCATATGGGATGTCCTGGAGCTGTCCAACAAGTCTCAATTGTCCCGCAGAAGGAATCCTTGAAGGGGGCATCCCACAACTCCCAACGTGGGAAAAACTCAATGGCCTCGAGATTCCGCTCCCTTCATGAAGCGGCCGTCATGCACAGAAACTCCACCCTGAGCCAACGTCTGAGCCTCGCCCTGACTTCAGATGCATGAGATATTGGTTCAGATATGTAGGGGGTAACTGCCGTGCCTCGCCCTGAAACCCAAGTCTAGCTTGTCTTCTCAGACTTCCGTCCTCACACTCCTGGCCCCGAAGCCCTCATGTTTGGCAATTCCGGACCCACAATACAGCACTCTGTCTGCCCTCTAGAAAAAAAATTATTGCCTCATGAGCTTCCCAGGCACCTTAAATGAGGATCAACGTACAAAGCACTCAACTTTACCCAAATTATATAGTCTAACCTGGGCACTAATGCACTGTCGAACACAACCTGAGCCCGGACCTCCTGACCAACACCCAGAATGCTGAACGCACACTGATCACATAAAAACCGCCATGGCCTTAGGTCATCATCTCTTCCCTACCTCAATTTTAAGGCTTCAGAACCTAGACCTTATTTCCAATCACTGCCCAGGAGTGAGTGTGATGCAGAAATCAGAACTTCTCCTTACCCATGGCAAGAACCCTTGTGGTTGGCACGTTGTCCAACGATCAGTGTAGGAGAAACCAGCATTCACCCTGAGGCCCCGCCCATTCTTTATTGCGATGAGGGCATACAAACGCATTGTGACCCTCAGTATGAGTCCTGTCCTCTAGTAAGTGCTCTCAGTGGCAGGGCCATTAAATATCATAATGGGCTTGACATGTCCATAGGCCCCAATTTTTAACCAGATTTCTGATTGTCCAGTCGCCCCTCTCCAGGTCTCTACTCTGGAATCCCTCATTTGGTGGAACAACTGAGGTTAAAAAGAATACAACAACAACAACAAAAAAACGGAATTCTTCCAGCCCACAGAATGACCCCAACTCTTTGGCCGGGGCCAAACCACCAGAGAGTAAGACTCGTCCATTTCCCATGAAGTCACCCAGAAATTCCACGACCATGAGTGACACGATATCCAGAGACAAAAACTTGAGCAGGAGCCTCACACTCGCCCTTCTTTCAAATCCCGAAGAGTTCTCCTCATGGTCTGTAGATCAGTCCTGCCATACCAATGACCCGAAACATAAGCCGAGATTGTTTTTTCAGACAACTGTCCAAACAGCCATGGCCTACACAACCTACAGGCTCAGGCCCCTGGAGCCAAACCTGAGGACTGTACTTGCCCTCTCCAAGGGAATTGTGTGTGCCCATTCCAATGGCCACAACCCTTCTAATAGGATAAACCTCCAAACTCCCTGATCCATCTCAATAGTGGTGGCTTCCCAGAAAAAACAGGGGCAATCTGAGCCCTATTGAGCACCTACCTAACTCAGTCCCATAGACAGATGTCCCCAGAGGTAAAAAGGAAACAACAGGCCCCTAGGCACTAATCAGATCCATTGCTTTGGTTTCCAGGCATCTCTCCTCAAGGCCTGGATTTCAAAAGCAGCATATAGCTGTTTCTTGACTCACCCATCAGAAAACATCTCATCTACACATGGGAAACTTGCACGTTGGAGCTGTGTCAAAGCCTCTGTTTAGGAGAACCCTTTAGGGCCCAAGTGCCACCGCATCATTCCAAGGTCTCCATAGACACAAAGCACATTAGGACCCATCCCCAGGGGTGTCCATTTCAACACAGCGTCCTCGGTTGCTCCCCACAGATCCAGGAGATCTAACCTGTCTTGTTGCTAGGAGACAATTGGAATGCGAGGTGGGCTACCCAGCCATCCATCCTTAGAACCCTGCTCAGAATCATTGGCCTGGAGCCAAACAACAGGTCTCAATTGTCCTGCAGCAGACTCTCTGCAGTTTGGAGCTCCTCACAACTCCCATCGTGGGAAAACCCCCATGGCCTCGTGATGCCCCCCATTCATGAAGGGGCCATCAGGGACAGAAACTCCAACCTGAGCGATCGTCTGATCCTCGCCCTGACTTCAGATGCACGAGATCTCGATTCAGGTCTGTAGATTGTGCCTGCCATGGCCTCACCCAGAAACCTAAGCTTAGCTTGTGTTCTCAGACTTTTGTCGTCAGACTACTGGCCCACAAGCCCTCCAGTTTGGCAATCCAGAACTACAATGCAGCACTCTGCCGGCCCTCCAAAAGAAAAACATTGCCCTCTGGGTCTACCCAGTAACCCCAAATGAGGATCAACCTACACCGACCTTGGCTGTACCCCCAATACATTGGCTGACCAGGGCACTAATGCCCTTTCGGACACAGCCTGAGCCTGGAACCCCTGGCCCCTCCCAGACCGCTGGCCACACACTGAGCACATGGAGCCTCCATGGCCTTAGGTCGTCATCTCTTCCCAACCTCGGTTTTCAGGTTTCAGAACCTAGACCTTATCTCCAATCAGTGCCCAGGGTTGAAGGTGATGCAGAAAGCAGAACTCCTTCCCCATGGCAAGAAACCTTGTGGTTGGCATGTTGTCCAACGTTCAGTGTAGTTGAAACCAGTGTGGCCCATGAGGCCCCGCCCATGCTCGCGGGCCACATTGGTCACAAACACACATTGTGACCCTCAGGCTGAGCCCAGTCCTCAAGGAAGGCCACTCAGTGGCTGGATGAAGACATAGCATATTGGGCTTGCCATGCCCCTAGTCCCCAATTTTTAACCTTGGTTCGGGTTGTCCCTTCAGTCTTCCCCACGGCTTTGCTTTGGAATTCCTCTTTTGGTGGGTCACCTGTGGTAACAAACCTGAAATGAGTCCTCCCATCCCACCCATTGACGAAAAGGAATTGAGAATTGGGCCAAATCCTTAGAGAGGAAGATTGGTCCATGGCCCATGAGGCCTCCCCGACATTCCACGGCCATCGCTGATACAAAATCCAGAGACAAAAGCCTGAGCAAGCGCCTCAGACTCACACTTTCTTCATATCCTGAAGAGTTCTTCTCATGGTTTGTGGATTTGGTCTGCCATACCTACGTCCCTAAATCTAAGCTGCGTTGTGTTTTAGGACTTCTGTCCGCATAGTCTTGGGCCACACACCCTACAGGCTGTGCCCCTGGAGCCACACATTAGGACTGTGCCTACCAATCCATGGGAATTCTGCCCATTCCATGGTCCAAAATCGTACAAATTAGGAGAAACCTCCAAAGTCCCTGAGCCCTTCCCAATTGTGTAGGTCGCCCGGAACAAACAAGGGCTGTCTGACACCAGCTGATATTCGACCTCCACTCATAGCATAGATGGATGTCCCCAGAGAAGAAGATTGAATCAACAGTACTCTAGGCCATAATAGGATCCATTGCTTTGGGTTACAGGCATATGTCCTCAAAAGCCTGATTCCAATACGAGCATAGGGGTTTTCCTGGGGCACCCATCAGAACTCATCTTGTCTCCACAAGGAAACCTGTGCATGGGAGCCATGTCCAAAGCTTAGGAGAGTACTTCAGGGTCCCGGTGCCACCGCCCCATTCCAAGGCCCTCATGGACACAAAAACACATTAGGACCCATCCTCAGGAAAGTCCATTTCAACTCAGCCACCCCGGTTGCTCCGGCAGAGCCATCAGATCTAAACTGTCTTGTTGCTAGGAGACATTTGGAATGCGAGGCGGGCTTCCCAGGCATCCATCCGCGAACGGTGCTCTGGAGTCATTCCATATGGGATGTCCTGGAGCTGTCAACAAGTCTCAATTGTCCCGCAGAAGGAATCCTTGAAGGGGGCATCCCACAACTCCCAACGTGGGAAAACCTCAATGGCCTCGAGATTCCACTCCCTTCATGAAGCGGCCGTCATGCACAGAAACTCCACCCTGAGCCAACGTCTGATCCTCGCCCTGACTTCAGATGCATGAGATATTGGTTCAGATCTGCAGGGGGTAACTGCCGTGCCTCGCCCTGAAACCCAAGTCTAGCTTGTCTTCTCAGACTTCCGTCCTCACACTCCTGGCCCCGAAGCCCTCATGTTTGGCAATTCCGGACCCACAATGCATCACTCTGCCTGCCCTCTAGAAAAAAAATTATTGCCTCATGAGCTGCCCAGGCACTTTAAATGAGGATCAACGTACAAAGCATTCAACTTTACCCAAATTATATAGTCTAACCTGGGCACTAATGCACTGTCGAACACAACCTGAGCCCGGACCTCCTGACCAACACCCAGAATGCTGAACGCACACTGATCACATAAAAACCGCCATGGCCTTAGGTCATCATCTCTTCCCTACCTCAGTTTTAAGGCTTCAGAACCTAGACCTTATTTCCAATCACTGCCCAGGAGTGAGTGTGATGCAGAAATCAGAACTTCTCCTTACCCATGGCAAGAACCCTTGTGGTTGGCACGTTGTCCAACGATCAGTGTAGGAGAAACCAGCATTCACCCTGAGGCCCCGCCCATTCTTTATTGCGATGAGGGCATACAAACGCATTGTGACCCTCAGTATGAGTCCTGTCCTCTAGTAAGTGCTCTCAGTGGCTGGACCATTAAATATCATAATGGGCTTGACATGTCCATAGGCCCCAATTTTTAACCAGATTTCTGATTGTCCAGTCGCCCCTCCCCAGGTCTCTAATCTGGAATCCCTCATTTGGTGGAACAACTGAGGTTAAAAAAGAATACAACAACAACAACAAAAAAACGGAATTCTTCCAGCCCACAGAATGACCCCAACTCTTTGGCCGGGGCCAAACCACCAGAGAGTAAGACTCGTCCATTTCCCATGAAGTCACCCAGAAATTCCACGACCATGAGTGACACGATATCCAGAGACAAAAACTTGAGCAGGAGCCTCACACTCGCCCTTCTTTCAAATCCCGAAGAGTTCTCCTCATGGTCTGTAGATCAGTCCTGCCATACCTATGACCCGAAACAAAAGCCGAGTTTGTGTTTTCAGACAACTGTTCAAACAGCCCTGGCCTTTAAAACCTACAGGCTCAGGCCCCTGAAGCCAAACCTGAGGACTGTACTTGCCCTCTCCAAGGGAATTGTGTGTGCCCATGCCAATGGCCACAACCCTTCTAATAGGATAAACCTCCAAATTCCCAGATCCATCTCAATATTGGTGGCTTCCGAGGAAAAACCGGGGCAATCTGCGCCCAACTGAGCACCTACCTGCTCTCACACCCAAAGACAGATGTCCCCAGAGGTAAAAGGAAAGAACAGGCCCCTAGGCAATATTCAGATCCATTGCTTTGGTTTCCAGGCATCTCTCCTCAGACGCTTGGATTTCAAAAGCAGCATATAGCTGTTTCTTGACTCACCCATCAGAAAACATCTCATCTACACATGGGAAACTTGCACGTTGGAGCTCTGTCAAAGCCTCGTTTTAGGAGAACTATTTAGGGCCCCAGTGCCACCGCTTCATTTCAAGGGCTCCATAGACACAAAAGCACATTAGGACCCATCCCCAGGGGTGTCCATTTCAACACAGTGTCCTCGGTTGCTCCCCACAGATCCAGGAGATCTAACCTGTCTTGTTGTTGGGAGAAAATTGGAATGCGAGGTGGGCTACCCAGCCATCCATCCTTAGAACCCTGCTCAGAATCATTGGCCTGGAGCCAAACAACAGGTCTCAATTGTCCTGCAGCAGACTCTCTGCAGTTTGGAGCTTCTCACAACTCCCATCGTGGGAAAACCCCCATGGCCCCGTGATGCCCCCCCATTCATGAAGGGGCCATCAGGGACAGAAACTCCAACCTGAGCGATCGTCTGATGCTCGCCCTGACTTCAGATGCACGAGATCTCGATTCAGGTCTGTAGATTGTGCCTGCCATGGCCTCACCCAGAAACCTAAGCCTAGCTTGTGTTCTCAGACTCTTGTCGTCAGACTACTGGCCCAAAAGCCCTCCAATTTGGCATTCCAGAACTACAATGCAGCACTCTACCGGCCCTCCAGAAGAAAAACATTGTCCTCCTGGGCTACCCAATTACCCCAAATGAGGATCAACCTGCACCGACCTTGGCGGTACCCCAAATACATAGGCTGACCAGGGCACTAATTCCCTTTCTGACACAGCCTGAGCCTGGAACCCCTGGCCCCTACCATACAGCTGGCCGCACACTGAGCACATCGAGCCGCCATGGCCTTAGGTCGTCATCTCTTCCCAACCTCGGTTTTCAGGTTTCAGAACCTAGACCTTATCCCCAATCACTGCCCAGGGTTGAAGGTGATGCAGAAATCAGAACTCCTTCCCCATGGCAAAAAACCTTATGGTTGGCATGTCGTCCAACTTTCAGCATAGTTGAAAACGGTGTGGCCCATGAGGCCCTGCCCATGCTCGCGGGCCACATTGGTCACAAACACACATTGTGACCCTCAGGCTGGGCCCAGTCCTGAAGTAAGGCCACTCAGTGGCTGGATGAAGAGATTTCATATTGGGCTTGCCATGCCCCTAGGCCCCATTTTTTAACCATAGTTCGGATTGTCCCTTCAGTCTTCCACACAGCTATGCTTTGGGATTCCTATTTTGGTGGGACACCTGAGGTAACAAAACTGAAATGAGTCCTCCCATCCCACAGATTGACGAAAAGCAATTGGGAATCGGGCCAAATCCTCAGAGAGGAAGATTGGTCCATGGCCCATGAGGTCTCCCGGACATTCCACGGCCATCGCTGATACAAAATCCAGAGACAAAAGCCTGAGCAAGCGCCTCAGACTCGCACTTTCTTCATATCCTGAAGAGTTCTTCTCATGGTGTGTAGATCGGGCCTGCCATACCTACGTCCCCAAACCGAAGATGAGTTTGTGTTTTCAGACTTCTGTCCTCAAAGTCTTGGGCCACACACCCTCGACACTGGGCCCCTGGAGCCACACATTAGGACTGTGCCTACCAATCCATGGGAATTCTGCCCATTCCATGGTCCAATCTCGTACAAATTAGGAGAAACCTCCAAACTCCCTGAGGCCATCCCAATAGTGTAGGTCGCCCGGAACAAACAAGGGCTGTCTGACACCAGCTGATAATCGACCTCCACTCATACCATAGATGGATGACCCAGAGAAGAAGATTGAACCAGACAGGACTCTAGGCCATTATAGGATCCATTGCTTTGGGTTACAGGCATGTGTCCTCAAAAGCCTGATTCCAATACGAGCATAGGGGTTTTCCTGAGGCACCCATCACAACTCATCTCGTCTCCACAAGAAACCTGTGCATGGGAGCCATGTCCAAAGCTTAGGAGAGTACTTCAGGGTCCCGGTGCCACCGCCCCATTCCAAGGCCCTCATGGACACAAAAACACATTAGGACCTATCCTCAGGAAAGTCCATTTCAACTCAGCCACCCCGGTTGCTCCAGCAGAGCCATCAGATCTAAACTGTCTTGTTGCTAGGAGACATTTGGAATGCGAGGCGGGCTTCCCAGGCATCCATCCGCGAACGGTGCTCTGGAGTCATTCCATATGGGATGTCCTGGAGCTGTCCAACAGGTCTCAATTGTCCCGCAGAAGGAATCCTTGAAGGGGCACATCCCACAACTCCCAACGTGGGAAAACCTCAATGGCCTCGAGATTCCGCTCCCTTCATGAAGCGGCCGCAATGCACAGAAACTCCAACCTGAGCCAACGTCTGATCCTCGCCCTGACTTCAGATGCATGAGATATTGGTTCAGATCTGCAGGGGGTACCTGCCGTGCCCTCGCCCTGAAACCCAAGTCTAGCTTGTCTTCTCAGACTTCCGTCCTCACACTCCTGGCTCCGAAGACCTCAAGTTTGGCAATTCCGGACCCACAATGCAGCACCCTGCCTGCCCTCTAGAAAAAAAATTAGTGCCTCATGAGCTTCCCAGGCACCTTAAATGAGGATAAACTTACACAGCACTCGACTTTACCCAAATTATATAGTCTAACCTGGGCACTAATGCAATATCGAACACAACCTGAGCCGGGACCTCCTGACCAACACCAAGAAAGCTGACCGCACACTGAGCACATAAAACCCGCCATGGCCTTAGGTCATCATCTCTTCCCTACCTCATTTTTCAGGCTTCAGAACCGAGACCTTATCTCCAATCACTGCCCAGGGGTGAGTGTGATGCAGAAATCAGAGCTCCTCCTTACCCATGGCAAGAATCCTTGTGGTTGGCACGTTTTCCAACGTTCAGTGTAGGAGAAACCAGCATTCACTCTGAGGCCCCGCCCATTCTTGATTGCGACGAGGGCATACACACGCATTGTGACCCTCAGCATGAGTCCAGTCCTCCAGTAAGTGCTCTCAGTGGCTGGACCATTAGATATCATAACGGGCTTTACATGTCTCTAGGCCACAATTTTTAACCAGATTTCTTATAGTCCAGTCGCCCCTCCCCAGGGCTTTACTCTGGAATCCCTCATTTGGTGGGACACCTGAGGTTAAAAAAGAATACAACAACAACAACAAAAAAACGGAATTCTTCCAGCCCACAGAATGACCCCAACTCTTTGGACGGGGCCAAACCACTAGAGAGTAAGACTCGTCCATTTCCCATGAAGTCACCCAGAAATTCCACGACCATGAGTGACACGATATCCAGAGACAAAAATGTGAGCAGGAGCCTCACACTCGCCTTTCTTTCAAATCCCAAAGAGTTCTCCTCATGGTCTGTAGATCAGTCCTGCCATACCAATGACCCGAAACATAAGCCGAATTTGTGTTTTCAGACAACTGTCCAAACAGCCCTGGCCTACACAACCTACAGGCTCAGGCCCCTGGAGCCAAACCTGAGGACTGTACTTGCCCTCTCCAAGGGAATTGTGTGTGCCCATTCCAATGGCCACAACCCTTCTAATAGGATAAACCTCCAAACTCCCTGATCCATCTCAAAAGTGGTGGCTTCCCAGAAAAAACAGGGGCAATCTGAGCCCAACTGAACACCTACCTACACTCAGTCCCATAGACAGATGGTAAAAAGGAAAGAACAGGCCCCTAGGCCCTAATCAGATCCATTGCCTTGGTTTCCAGGCATCTCTCCTCAGAGGCCTGGATTTCAAAAGCAGCATATAGCTGTTTTTTGACTCACCCATCAGAAAACATCTCATCTACACATGGGAAACTTGCACGTTGGAGCTGTGTCAAAGCCTCTGTTTAGGAGAACCCTTTAGGGCCCCAGTGTCACCGCTTCATTCCAAGGTCTCCATAGACACAAAAGCACATTAGGACCCATCCCCAGGGGTGTCCATTTCAACTCAGCGTCCTCGGTTGTTCCACACAGATCCAGGAGATCTAACCTGTCTTGTTGCTAGGAGACAATTGGAATGCGAGGTGGGCTACCCAGCCATCCATCCTTAGAACCCTGCTCAGAATCATTGGCCTGGAGCCAAACAACAGGTCTCAATTGATATGCAGAAGACTCTCTGCAGTTTGGAGCTTCTCACAACTCCCATCGTTGGAAAACCCCCATGGCCTTGTGATGCCCCCCCATTCATGAAGGGGCCATCAGGGACAGAAACTCCACCTGAGCGATCGTCTAATCCTCGCCCTGTCTTCAGATGCATGAGATCTCGATTCAGGTCTGTAGATTGTGCCTGCCATGGCCTCACCCAGAAACCCAAGCCTAGCTTGTGTTCTCAGACTCTTGTCGTCAGACTACTGGCCCAAAAGCCCTCCAATTTGGCATTCCAGAACTACAATGCAGCACTCTGCCGGCCCTCCAGAAGAAAAACATTGTCCTCTGGGGCTACCAAGTAACCCCAAATGAGGATCAACCTGCACCGAACTTGGCTGTACCCCAAATACATAGGCTGACCAGGGCACTAATGCCCTTTCTGACACAGCCTGAGCCTGGACCCCCTGGCCCCTCCCAGACAGCTGGCCGCACACTGAGCACATCGAGCCGCCATGGCCTTAGGTCGTCATCTCTTCCCAACCTTGGTTTTCAGGTTTCAGAACCTAGACCTTATCTCCAATCTCTGCCCAGGGTTGAAGGTGATGCAGAAAGCAGAACTCCTTCCCCATGGCACTAAACCTTGTGGTTGGCATGTTGTCCAAGTTCAGTGTAGATGAAACCACTGTGGCCCATGAGGTCCCGCCCATGCTCGCGGGCCACATTGCTCACAAACACACATTGTGACCCTCAGGCTGAGCCCAGTCCTGAAGTAAGGCCACTCAGTGGCTGGATGAAGAGATAGCATATTGGGCTTGCCATGCCCCTGGGCCCCAATTTTTAACCATAGTTCGTGTTGTCCCTTCAGTCTTCCCCACGGCTTGGCTTTGGAATTCCTCTTTTGGTGGGACACCTGAGGTAACAAAACTGAAATGAGTCCTCCCATCCCACAGATTGACGAAAAGCAATTGGGAATCGGGCCAAATCCTCAGAGAGGAAGATTCGTCCATGGCCCATGAGGCCTCCCCGACATTCCACGGCCATCGCTGATACAAAATCCAGAGACAAAAGCCTGCGCAAGCGCCTCAGACTCGCACTTTCTTCATATCCTGAAGAATTATTCTCATAGTTTGTAGATCGGGCCTGCCATACCTACGTTTCCAAACCTAAGCTGAGTTTGTGTTTTCAGACTTCTGTCCTCAAAGTCTTGGGCCACACACCCTCCAGGCTCGGCCCCTGGAGCCACACATTAGGACTGTGCCTACCAATCCATGGGAATTCTGCCCATTCCATGGTCCAAAATCGTACAAATTAGGAGAAACCTCCAAACTCCCTGAGGCCATCCCAATAGTGTAGGTCGCCCGGAACAAACAAGGGCTGTCTGACACCAGCTGATAATCGACCTCCACTCAAGCCATAGATGGATGTCCCCAGAGAAGGAGATTGAACCAGTCAGGACCCTAGGCCATAATAGGATCCATTGCTTTGGTTTACAGTCATGTGTCCTCAAAAGCCTGATTCCAATACGAGCATAGGGGTTTTCCTGAGGCACCCATCAGAACTCATCTCGTCTCCACAAGGAAACCTGTGCATGGGAGCCATGTCCAAAGCTTAGGAGAGTACTTCAGGGTCCCGGTACCACCGCCCCATTCCAAGGCCCACATGGACACAAAAACACATTAGGACCTATCCTCAGGAAAGTCCATTTCAACTCAGCCACCCCGGTTGCTCCGGCAGAGCCATCAGATCTAAACTGTCTTGTTGCTAGGAGACAATTGGAATGCGAGGCGGGCTTCCAAGGCATCCATCCGCGAATGGTGCTCTGGAGTCATTCCATATGGGATGTCCTGGAGCTGTCCAACAGGTCTCAATTGTCCCGCAGAAGGAATCCTTGAAGGGGCACATCCCACAACTCCCAACGTGGGAAAACCTCAATGGCCTCGAGATTCCGCTCCCTTCATGAAGCGGCCGTCATGCACAGAAACTCCAACCTGAGCCAACGTCTGATCCTCGCCCTGACTTCAGATGCATGAGATATTGGTTCAGATCTGCAGGGGGTACCTTCCGTGCCCTCGCCCTGAAACACAAGTCTAGCTTGTCTTCTCAGACTTCCGTCCTCACACTCCTGGCCCCGAAGCCCTCAAGTTTGGCAATTCCGGACCCACAATGCAGCACCCTGCCTGCCCTCTAGAAAAAAAATTAGTGCCTCATGAGCTGCCCAGGCACCTTAAACGAGGATAAACCTACACAGCACTCGACTTTACCCAAATTATATAGTCTAACCTGGGCATTAATGCACTGTCGAACACAAGCTGAGCCCGGACCTTTTGATCAACACCCTGAAAGCTGACCACACACTGAGCACATAAAACCCGCCATGGCCTTAGGTCATCATCTCTTCCCTACCTCAGTTTTAAGGCTTCAGAACCGAGACCTTATCTCCAATCACTGCCCAGGGGTGAGTGTGATGCAGAAATGAGAACTCATCCTTACCCATGGCAAGAACCCTTGTGGTTGGCACGTTGTCCAACGTTCAGTGTAGGAGAAACCAGCATTCAACCTGAGGCCCCGCCCATTCTTGATTGTGACGAGGGCATACACACGCATTGTGACACTCAGCATGAGTCCTGTCCTCTAGTAAGTCCTCTCAGTGGATGGACCATTAGATGTCATAATGGGCTTGACATGTCCCTAGGCCCCAATTTTTAACCAGATTTCTGATTGTCCAGTCGCCCCTCCCCATGGTTCTACTCTGGAATCCCTCATTTGGTGGGACACCTGAGGTTAAAAAAGAAAACCACAACAACAACAACAAAAATGGTCTTCTTCCAGCCCACAGAATAACCCCAAACTCTTTGGACAGGGCCAAACTACCTGAGATTATGACTCGTCCATTTCCCATGAAGTCACCCAGAAATTCCACGACCATGAGTGACACGATATCCAGAGACAAAAACTTGAGCAGGAGCCTCACACTCGCTTTTCTTTCAAATCCCGAAGAGTTCTTCTCATGGTCTGTATGTCAGTCCTGCCATACCAATGACCCGAAACATAAGCCGAGTTTGTGTTTTCAGACAACTGTCCAAACAGCCCTGGCCTACACAACCTACAGGCTCAGGCCCCTGGAGCCAAACCTGAGGACTGTCCTTGTCCGCTCCAAGGGGATTGTGTTTGCCCATTCCAATGGCCACAACCCTTCTAATAGGATAAACCTCCAAAGTCCCTGATCCATCTCAATAGTGGTGGCTTCCCAGGAAAAACGGGGGCAATCTAGCCCAACTGAGCACCTACCTGCACTCAGACCCATAGACTGATGGCCCCAGAGTAAAAAAGGAAAGAACAGGCCCCTAGGCACTAAGATCCATTGCTTTGCTTTCCAGGCATCTCTCCTCAGAGGCCAGGATTTCAAAAGCAGCATATAGCTGTTTCTTGACTCACCCATCAGAAAACATCTCATCTACACATGGGAATCTTGCACGTTGGAGCTGTGTCAAAGCCTCTGTTTAGGAGAACCCTTTAGGGCCCCAGTGCCACCGCTTCATTTTAAGGTCTCCATAGACACAAAAGAACAATAGGACCCATCCCCAGGGGTGTCCATTTCAACTCAGCGTCCTCGGTTGCTCCCCACAGATCCAGGAGATCTAACCTGTCTTGTTGCTGGGAGACAATTGGAATGCGAAATGAGCTACCCAGCCATCCATCCTTAGAACCCTGCTCAGAATCATTGGCCTGGAGCCAAACAACAGGTCTCAATTGTCCTGCAGAAGACTCTCTGCAGTTTGGAGCTTCTCACAACTCCCATCATGGGAAAACCCGCATGGCCTCGTGATGCCCCCCCATTCATGAAGGGGCCATCAGGGACAGAAACTCCAACCTGAGCGATCGTCTGATCCTTGCCCTGACTTCAGATGCACGAGATCTCGATTCAGGTCTGTAGATTGTGCCTGCCATTGCCTCACAGAGAAACCTAAGCCTAGCTTGTGTTCTCAGACTTTTGTCGTCAGACTACTGGCCCACAAGCCCTCCAGTTGGCAATCCAGAACTACAATGCAGCACTCTGCCTGCCTTCCAGAAGAAAATCATTGTCCTCTGGGGCTACCCAGTAACCCCAAATGAGGATCAACCTGCACCGACCTTGGCTGTACCCCAAATACATAGGCTGACCAGGGCACTAATGCCCTTTCTGACACAGCCTGAGCCTTGACCCCCTGGCCCCTCCCAGACAGCTGGCCGCACACTGAGCACATCGATCCGCCATGGCCTTAGTTCGTCATCTCTTCCCAACCTCGGTTTTCAGGTTTCAGAACCTAGACCTTATCTCCAATCACTGCCCAGGGTTGAAGGTGATGCAGAAATCAGAACTCCTTCCCCATGGCAAGAAACCTTGTGGTTGGCATGTTGTCCAACGTTCAGTGTAGTTGAAACCAGTGTGGCTCATATGTCCCCGCCCATGCTCGCGGGCCACATTGGTCACCAACACACATTGTGACCCTCAGGCTGAGCCCAGTCCTCAAGGAAGGCCACTCAGTGGCTGGATGAAGAGATAGCATATTGGGCTTGCCATGCCCCTAGGCCCCAATTTTTAACCTTGGTTCGGGTTGTCCCTTCAGTCTTCCCCACGGCTTTGCTTTGGAATTCCTCTTTTGGTGGGACACCTGAGGTAACAAACCTGAAAGGAGACCTCCCATCCCACAGATTGACGAAAAGCAATTGGGTATCGGGCAAAGTCCTCAGAGAGGAAGATTCGTCCATGGCCTATAAGGCCTCCCCGACATTCCACGGCCATCGCTGATACAAAATCCAGAGACAAAATCCTGAGCAAGCGCCTCAGACTCGCACTTTCTTCATATCCTGAAGATTTCTTCTCATGGTTTGTAGATCGGGCCTGCCATACCTACGTCCCCAAACCTAAGCTGAGTTTGTGTTTTCAGACTTCTGTCCTCAAAGTCTTGGGCCACACACCCTCCAGGCTTGGCCCCTGCAGCCACACATTAGGACTGTGCCTACCAGTCCATGGGAATTCTGCCCATTCCATGGTCCAAAATCGTACAAATTAGGAGAAACCTCCAATGTCCCTGAGGCCATCCCAATAGTGTAGGTCGCCGGAACAAACAAGGGCTGTCTGACACCAGCTGATAATCGACCTCCACTCATACCATAAATGGATGTCCCCAGAGAAGAAGATTGAACCAGACGGGACCCTAGGCCATAATAGAATCCATTGCTTTGGGTCACAGGCATGTGTCCTCAAAAGCCTGATTCCAATACGAGCATAGGGGTTTTCCTGAGGCACCCATCAGAACTCATCTCGTCTCCACAAGGAAACCTGTGCATGGGAGCCATGTCCAAAGCTTAGGAGAGTACTTCAGGGTCCCGGTGCCACCGCCCCATTCCAAGGCCCTCATGGACACAAAAACACATTAGGACCCATCCTCAGGAAAGTCCATTTCAACTCAGCCACCCGGTTGCCCCGGCAGAGCCATCAGATCTAAACTGTCTTGTTGCTAGGAGACAATTGGAATGCAAGGCGGGCTTCCCAGGCATCCATCCGCGAACGGTGCTCTGGAGTCATTCCATATGGGATGTCCTGGAGCTGTCCAACAGGTCTCAATTGTCCCGCAGAAGGAATCCTTGAAGGGGGCATCCCACAACTCCCAACGTGGGAAAACCTCAATGGCCTCGAGATTCCGCTCCTTTTTATGAAGTTCTAGAACCTAGGTGAGGTTTGGTGGGCTGAGGTCCGGAGCCGATGACCAAGAAAGAATTCTGAGACATCTTTGGTGCAAAATGGTGGTTTTAAAGCACGGGGACAGGACCCGTGGACAGGAAGAGCTGCTGCCCCGGGTTGTGAGGTATGGCAGGTTATGTACCCTGCTGTTGGGGGAAGGTGTGGGGAAGGGAGGTTTCAGTGGAGTTTTCATATGCTAAAGAGGGCCTCCAAGGTGCCAGGATGTTCCAGGCCTGCCAGAGGCCTTGCCCTTGCTGCTGGATCAATGTTGTCTTTAGACCAGCCATTAACATTAAGATCTTTGGGAGACTTTTTGGTGAGGTGTCACAATCCTGCTATCAATAGTCTTTGTTAGTGAGATTAGGACATTTGTAAGCCAAGAAAGACTCCTGTCTAGCAGGATTGTGAGCTCTGCAAGTTAACTATTTGCTTATTGTTCTTGGCAGTCAGGGCTGCCTGAGGGATGCTACACTTATGGAGGGGAAAGGGTGAAGAGGGGGTGCAAGGCGCCAGCTTTTGCTTTGTCCTCAGCCAGTCTCCTGCTCCCTCATCATTCCCCCCTGAACAATTTTGACCCTTAAATCTTTAAGGTGGTTGAAGGTGGAAGGTCTCATCTTCTGTAACTTCTTTCTGCTGAATAGGGGCGTAGAGCTGTCCCTACCTACTGGGGTCAATATTGATCAGTGGAGGAATGTATAGGGGAGTTACGAAAGGCAGAGGCAGCCGAATCCAGCGCTGACAGTGAAAGAGTGTCTTTGCGCATGGTAAGGATCATCTGTCGTGGTGAATTCATTGCAGCAATGGAGTCTCGGCACCAAGTAGAGAAACATGGAACAAAGCAACATATTAAAGTTAATAAGGCGATAAGAATGAGAAGCCTGAAAAGGAGTTTGGCCATAGTCCTCCTTCAAACCAGGAACTTAACCATTCACTGAGAGAGAAGGATCTTGTAGAGCCTTAATCTGGGCATTCATGTCTTTTATTAGTCCTGTGACAGTTTTGTGATAGTCTGGAATGTACACACAACATTCTGTCTTGATAATTGCACATGTGCCACCCTGTGCTGCTGTCAGGACATCTAAGGCCATCCTTAGTATAGCGATAAGGAGGGTTTTGGAACTTAGGCCCATATTTGATTAGGGAGTTATGGCTTGATAGCAATCCCCTTTCCTTCCAAATTGCTCCATGGGCATGTAGTACCAGGAAAGCACATTTGGAGTCAGTATAAATGTTAATTCTTAGGCTTTGGCAATTGCAAAGTGCTAGTGAGCACTATGGCACACCTAGCTTATCTTATTTTTTTCTATGAAAACTACTGTCATCAGAAAACCAACTGTCATTTGCATTTTTAACAGGGGCATCTTAAATCTGGACAAATAGAGTAAGCAAGATCAATAACCTCTGAACATTTTTGCTCTATAGAGAAAGGAGTACAGGTCAGGTTCAGGCATACAGGTAACTAGGTTTAAAGTTTGACAAATTTTACGTATTATTTCTGGCATATCTGTAAGTATAGTCCAATATTTAATTAGTTGGCCTACATCATCCATTGGTGGCCTTTGGCTTCTAAGACAAATCTGGACCTGATGTGACATCATTACAGTCAAGGACTGTCCCATAGTGAGCTTTGAGGCTCTTTTTATGAGGAAGGCTGTTCTAAGTTTCGCTAAAGCATCTGTTTGCAATTGCACCTCAACAGAGGTGACTTCTAAGATAAATATGACTTAAGGATAAAACCAATAAGACCTTTGAGTGGTCCAGCCTTAACAATATCCTGATTACAGAGGATCACTGGCAAGTGAGAAAACTTGTCAAGAGATAAGGGGAGTCCGCCATGCATCATCCAATCCACTCATAAATAAAGTGGGGTCATCCATTATCTCCACAAGTCCATAGTTAATCCTATGGAGTGTGGTATGGTGGCTTTTAGGCAATTTCATTATCCCAGCCACGCATAAGGTGTTAGTTAAGTTATACAATTGAAGGGGAATCAATCCCATTTTCCAGTTGTTTAATCATGTGCTGTGGGGTCTTGTTCATATATCCACAAAATAGTAAGATCGACTAAATAAGCTATTGTGCAACTTTTCTGAAGTTTACCTCAAATTGTTTAGCATAGGTAAACAAACATTTAAAGACAATCAAATCTAGAATTTAACATCCATAAAGGTGTTACTAAAACAATTTTTCTCTCTAAAATAACCCTCATTTACAGAGATAGCCAAATCAGGACTAATTCACTTGTGAAACAAGTCCAGTTTTAACAAACTTGGCCTAATTATTTACATAAGCTCAGCAAGAACAGTGAGTGTGATCAATAGATCTTTTAGAATCTGCTTTGCTGGAACTTTGTATAAGGAATCTCTAGGTTGAACTTTTAGTAGCCTCTCCGGGCCAGAAGCCAAGCCACATACTTGCCATCAGGCATGCCTGCAATACCTGTTAATTTGGGCGAATGCCTCTTCTGAGTCTCCGCACCTACCAAAGAGTGACATTCTTTACTCACCTGGTGAGGCTGCTGGGAACTCTGTAAGCAAGGTATCAATCAGGCCAACAGTCCCAAGGGGCTTTATGGCTCCAGGTTTCATAAAGTCAACCTTAGTTCCTTAAAGCTGTCTGGTCATATCTGAGTCTTTTCAAATATGACATCCCCGTCAAAGCCTTGGTAAAATTACCCTTGTTTCCAATTCTTTCCTGTTAAAGGAGAACAGATTCTTATTGAACTTATGCAAATGACTGATTGCCATGGAAGAAAGAATACTTAACTGAGACCTTTTGGTTTCAGAGGGTTCAGATAGAGAGAAAAGGTGAATGCCTTGAGCATCTTTACAAATGAGCACTTTTACATCTCTATAAAGTTACAGATAACTTAAGAAAAAGTATCCCTAGTCTGGAAGAGCAAACATTAGAGAGAACCAGCAATGTTTAAAGTAAGACAAAACATTAAGAGACACAACACTATAATCTTTTAGTTCATTTAGTCCCAGGTTACTAATTCTGGTGAATGCGGCTTTAGTCCGTTTTGGAAATTCTTACCCATTTCAGTTTTAGGATTTTCAAGCATATCAAATATCTATATTTGTCCTGAAAGTCCTTTACAGGAATATCCTTGAAGATTTACAAGAGAATTAAAACAATTATAAATGACAAAAACTCAGAATGGATATGGTTAGAGCTAAAGAGACATGGGAGTTTACAATTTAGCTGCAAGGAAATCAGGTTATTTCTGTGATACATAACATTTCCATAATTACAGTATCAAGCGATGATCTCTCAAAACGTTAATAAAACTTTAGGAAGTGCATAGAATCTCTAGAATAGTTATAGCATTTTCCCAAATGTAACCCAAGGTTTATCATTGGTTCAGTAGTACTTCATGAGCAACTTCACATACCAAGGAAAAGCCTGAGTTAAAGAGATTTACAATTTAAATCTTGTCAACATTTGCTAAAATCTTAAAAGTGTTGAAGCACATGCCTAAATATAATTAGGGATGTTAAACACCTAATAAAACAAAGCATAGAAACTGGTTTTTCTGGGCAGGCAAAGAGAAAACCATTTACATTTTCTTAACAGCAGATCAATTGATCTAAGAAAACATTGTCCTTTTGAACAGAGACAATTTCAGTCTTGTACCAACGTACCTTTAAAACCCATTCATTTCAATCTTAATCCATTCTTGACCATCGCTAAAATTCCTTTTCTGAAGATTTCCCTTCACAAACCTTCTACAACTTTCCTTTGCATTCAGATTTTGTCCCAAGTCATTTCTTTCTAAACAACCATCTCATTTAGGACAAAATTACCTTCCCTTACCTTCCATTCCTTAAGTCTTTCTTACATATCTCCTACTTTCCTACATACAGAGTTTCCCTTTATTTCCATCAGTCTTAGTTACACTAAGCAGAACTTTGTATTCTTAGGAACACCTTTAGTTATTAACCAATTGTGAACTGCTACAACAATTCTTTAGATGACAAATTTATGAAACCGTGCAAATTTATGAAAAGTGCAAAACACGTTTACCAACAGATTTAAATACTCTTTCGTTTCTTTGCAGTTAAGTCAAAAGCAAAAACCTACATCCAGTAATTAACGACTTAGCATTTTATCCTGTTTGGTTAAGATATAGATGTCCACAATTCAATTCCATTTGTCATCCAAGCAAACTTTCAGGTTACCAAAGACTTTGAAAGTTACTTCAGCAATTACCCATTAGAACTTTGAGATAGACAATTAACCACCAGTTTAGTAATTTCTTTGCTAACAAATTTTAATAACACAAGCTTATTTAACCTTCAGTAAACTTCCAAGTTTCACATTACTGCTGATAACTTAAAAGACACGTCTTATCTTAATTAAACCAACAAACTTAACTTAGTTCCAATAGTTATTTACTTTCCACCTGGACCCACTCCACTTTGAATGTTTACCTGAGACATGCGTGGGAAAATCTGGAGTGGGGGTGTTCTTCTTGCTCCTTGACAGTGAAGAGAGAAGGAGCCGTGGTGCATGATCTAGAAGCTACTCATGCAGGCTGCACGCACCTTGGTGCAGAAACAGAAGGGGAAAACAGAGGAAACAATGTGCTGCCACGAGGCAGAGAAGGGATTCCCGGTTTCAGAGCTCATAAGCCCCAACAGAGGAACAGACGCCATGCTTTCCCACCAGCAAGAGGGGAGGGGTTAGGCAGTCCAAGTCAGGCCAGAGAACACAGAGAAACTTCCCCGAAACAAAGAGAGTTTCGGCAGCTGCTTGGGAATATTCCTTATAGTCTCTGCCTCGAGTTAGACCAACCCCAGTTGGCTCCAGTTATAGCCATTAACATGGGAAGTGAGTGAGGGAGAAGCCCCCACATCTATTATGAGAAACAGAGAAATAAAGCCAGAGTCCCCTTTGCTAGGGATGGCCCAGCAACCTGGGTTTACTAGAAGAAGGCTTATTTACGTAATTACCATCCAATATGTCAGGAGAAAGTTTACTATCTGACTCATTTGGGCAAACACATTCCACAGAAGCCCCTTAGTCCTTAGTCTGGGGTCCTGGTGTAGAGCAATGAAGGCCTAGGTATGAACAGTGAAGGTATCCTAGGTCCATTTGCCCTGTTTCCTGCAGAGGAGATCTAACTGATAGATCCCACTGAAGCCATGTAGTGTTACAGGAGCTCAGTCCTTTCCTAAGTTTTGCAATCCAAATTATTTCCAGTGGGTTAAAAAGCACCCCAAGGTAGAGTCCTTGGGAACTGAAGAAGCCTACTGAGGCCATGCTTCCATAAAAGTAAAGAAGGTCCATTACCAAATCCCCCCTGACTCCTGGGTAGTGTCCCACGCAGGATATGTCAGAGCTTCCTGTGTGTCAAAAGCGACCAGAGGCGTCCCTCAAGATATCGCTATTGATCACCATCCTGCCTTCCCTGGGAAGACATTCCTGCCATAAAAGGCCCTGGAGGGGTGCCGGCGTCCCTCCACTTCCCCATCGCATCCTAGGCTGCTGATGGGTGCCTGGTGAATGGACTAAAACGCTTGTGCCATGATATCTTATGTCCTGAAGACTGCATACTGTTTTGTCATATTAACCCATGGAAATACTAGAAAAGTTTGGCAAGGGGAAATTACCCAATTTCATAGCTTTAGGCAGTTTGCAGAAGACACTGACGAGAAACAGTAAAGATTGAAATCCATCATGGTCTATGCGACATTCCAACGCATGTGGTCCTTGCAGCCAACTTCCCTAGGAAACGGTCCCCGGTTGCATTTTAATTCAATCGGGTACTGGTTTCGGCCGGCTCCCAGTGGAGGTCTCACGGCCAGAAGTGGCTAGACCGGGCATGTGGAGGGGATCACATTAGATCAATCAGGAGGAAACCTCACACGGGAGTCTTAAGATTGGCAGCCGTCCTGGTGACTTAGGTGGCTGTCCCGTGCCCAAGAGAGACAACTTTCTATAAGAACAGGAATAGAGTGAGGCCATCAAGTTTCTGGGTCTTATTGCCATTCCGGCCAGGGTACTAGCTTAAGGCCAAAAGGCAGACGCTCTCCTCCCCATAGAGTAGCCACGGGCTAGAGGATTACAGCCTGAGCAATTGACATGCAAGTGTTCCAATAAGACCATACTCCTTGAAAAGCCCCTGAAATCAGAGTAAATGGAAAGAAAGTACTCACCAATTTTGAACTGAAGCTCAGATTCCAAATGTAAAGACTCACAGCCACACGTTCGGGCGCCATATGATGAAGTTCTAGAACCTAGGTGAGGATTGGTGGGCTGAGGTCCGGAGACGATGACCAAGAAAGAATTCTTGAGATATCTTTGGTGCAAAATGGTGTTTTATTAAAGCACGGGGACAGGACCCGTGGGCAGGAAGAGCTGCTGCCCCGGGTTGTGAGGGATGGCAGGTTATGTACCCTGCTGTTGGGGGAAGGTGAGGGGAAGGGAGGTTTCAGTGGAGTTTTCATATGCTAAAGAGGGCCTACAAGGTGCCAGGATGTTCCAGGCCTGCCAGAGGCCTTGCCTTTGCTGCTGGATCAATGTTGTCTTTAGACCAGCCATTAACATTAAGATCTTTGGGAGACTTTTTGGTGAGGTGTCACAATCCTGCTATCAATAGTCTTTGTTAGTGAGATTTAGAACATTTGTAAGCCAAGGGAGACTCCTGTCTAGCAGGATTGTGAGCTCTGCAAGTTAACTATTTGCTTATTGTTCTTGGCAGTCAGGGCTGCCTCAGGGATGCTACATTTATGGAGGGGAAAGGGTGAAGAGGGGGTGCAAGGCGCCAGCTTTTGCTTTGTCCTCAGCCAGCCTCCTGCTCCCTCATCACTTTCATGAAGCCGCCGTCATGCACAGAAACTCCAACCTGAGCCAACGTCTGATCCTCGCCGTGACTTCAGATGCATGAGATATTGGTTCAGATCTGCAGGGGGTACCTGCCGTGCCCTCGCCCTGAAACCCAAGCCTAGCTTGTCTTCTCAGACTTCCGTCCTCACACTCCTGGCCCCGAAGCCCTCAAGTTTGGGAATTCTGGACCGACAATGCAGCACCCTGCCTGCGCTCTAGAAAAAAAATTAGTGCCTCATGAGCTGCCCAGGCAAGTTAAATGAGAATAAACCTACACAGCACTCGACTTTACCCAAATTATAGTCTAACCTGGGCACTAATGCACTGTCGAACACAACCTGAGCCCGGACCACCTGACCTACACCCAGAAAGCTGACCGCACACTGAGCACATAAAACCCGCCATGGCCTTAGGTCATCATCTCTTCCCTACCTCAGTTTTCAGGCTTCAGAAACGAGACCTTATCTCCAATCACTGCCCAGTGGAGAGTGTGATGCAGAAATCAGAACTCCTCCTTACCCATGGCAAGAACCCATGTGGTTGGCACGTTGTCCAACGTTCATTGTAGAAGAAACCAGCATTCACCCTGAGGCCCCGCCCATTCTTGAGTGCGACTAGGGCATACACATGCATTGTGACACTCAGCATGAGTACTGTCCTCTAGTAAGTCCTCTCAGTGGCTGGAACATTAGAAGTCATAATGGGCTTGACATGTCCCTAGGCCCCAATTTTGAACCAGATTTCTGATTGTCCAGTCGACCCTCCCCAGGGCTCTACTCTGGAATCCCTCATTTGGTGGTACACCTGAGGTTAAAAAAGAAAACAACAAGAACAACAACAACAACAAAAAAACGGACTTCTTCCAGCCCACAGAATGACCCCAATCTCTTTGGACGGAGCCATCCACCAGAGAGTAAGACTCGTCCATTTCCCATGAAGTCACCCAGAAATTCCACGACCATGAGTGACACGATATCCAGAGACAAAAACTTGAGCAGGAGCCTCACACTCGCCCTTCTTTCAAATCCCGAAGAGTTCTCCTCATGGTCTGTAGGTCAGTCCAGCCATACCTATGACCCGAAACATAAGCCGAGTTTGTGTTTTCAGACAACTGTCCAAACAGCCCTGGCCTACACAACCTACAGGGTCAGGCCCCTGGAGCCAAACCTGACTACTGTCCTTGCCCTCTCCAAGGGGATTGTGTGTGCCCATTCCAATGGCCACAACCCTTCTAATAGGATAAACCTCCAAAGTCCCTGATCCATCTCAATAGTGGTGGCATCCCAGGAAAAACAGGAGCAATCTGAGCCCAACTGAGAACCTACCTGCACTCAGACCCATAGACAGATGTCCCCAGAGGTAAAAAGGAAAGAACAGGCCCCTAGGCACTAATCAGATCCATTGCTTTGGTTTCCAGGCATCTCTCCTCAGAGGCCTGGATTTCAAAAGCAGCATCTAGATGTTTCTTGACTCACCCATCAGAAAACATCTCATCTACACATGGGAAACTTGCACGTTGGAGCTGTGTCAAAGCCTCTGTTTAGGAGAACCCTTTAGGGCCCCAGTGCCACCGCTTCATTCCAAGGTCTCCATAGACACAAAAGCACAGTAGGACCCATCTCCAGGGGTGTCCATTTCAACTCAGCGTCCTCGGTTGCTCCCCACAGATCCAGGAGATCTAACCTGTCTTGTTGCTAGGAGACAATTGGAATGCGAGGTGGGCTACCCAGCCATCCATCCTTAGAACCCTGCTCAGATCCATTGGCCTGGAGCCAAACAACAGGTCTCAATTGTCCTGCAGAAGACTCTCTGCAGTTTGGAACTTCGCACAACTCCCATCGTGGGAAAACCCCCATGGCCTCGTGATGCCCCCCCATTCATGAAGGGGCCATCTGGGACAGAAACTCCAACCTGAGCGATCGTCTGATCCTCGCCCTGACTTCAGATGCACGAGATTTCGATTCAGGTCTGTAGATTGTGCCTGCCATGGCCTCACCCAGAAACCTAAGCCTAGCTTGTGTTCTCAGAGTTTTGTCAAACCCTCCAGTTTGGCAATCCAGAACTACAATGCAGCACTCTGCCTGCCTTCCAGAAGAAAAACATTGTCCTCTGGGGCTACCCAGTAGCCCCAAATGAGGATCAACCTGCACCGACCTTGGCTGTACCCCAAATACATAGGCTGACCAGGGCACTAATGCCCTTTCTGACAGAGCCTGAGCCTAGACCACCTGGCAACTCCTAGACAGCTGGCCGCACACTGAGTACATGGAGCCGCCATGGCCTTAGGTCTTCATCTCTTCCCAACCTCGGTTTTCAGGTTTCAGAACCTAGACCTTATATCCAATCACTGCCCAGGGTTGAAGGTGATGCAGAAATCAGAACTCCTTTCCCATGGCAAGAAACCTTGTGGTGTGCATGTTGTCCAACGTTCAGTGTAGTTGAAACCAGTGTGACCCATGAGGCCCCGCCCATGCCTGCGGGCCACATTGGTCACAAACACACATTGTGACCCTCAGGCTTAGCCCAGTCCTCAAGGAAGGCCACTCAGTGGCTGGATGAAGAGATAGCATATTGGGCTTGCCATGCCCCTAGGCCCCAATTTTTAACCATAGTTCGTGTTGCCCCTTCAGTCTTCCCCACGGCTTTGCTTTGGAATTCCTCTTTTGGTGGGACACCTGAGGTAACAAACCTGAAAGGAAACCTCCCATCCCACAGACTGACGAAAAGCAATTGGGAATCGGGCCAAATCTTCAGAGAGGAAGATTCGTCCATGGCCCAGGAGGCCTCCCCGACATTCCACGGCCATCGCTGATACAAAATCCAGAGACAAAAGCCTGAGCAAGCGCCTCAGACTCGCACTTTCTTCATATCCTGAAGAGTTCTTCTCATGGTTTGTAGATAGGGCCTGCCATACCTACGTCCCCAAACCTAAGCTGAGTTTGTGTTTTCAGACATCTGTCCTCAAAGTCTTGGACCACACACCCACCAGGCTGGGCCCCTGGAGCCACACATTAGGACTGTGCCTACCAATCCATGGGAATTCTGCCCATTCCATGGTCCAAAATCGTACAAATTAGGAGAAACCTCCAAAGTCCCTGAGGACATCCCAATAGTGTAGGTCGCCGGAACAAACAAGGGATGTCTGACACCAGCTGATAATCGACCTCCACTAATACCATAAATGGATGTCCCCAGAGAAGAAGATTGAACCAGACTGGACCCTAGGCCATAATAGGATCCATTGCTTTCGGTTACAGGCATGTGTCCTCAAAAGCCTGATTCTAATACGAGCATAGGGGTTTTCCTGAGGCACCCATCAGAACTCATCTCATCTCCACAAGGAAACCTGTGCATGGGAGCCATGTCCAAAGCTTAGGAGAGTACTTCAGGGTCCCGGTGCCACCGCCCCATTCCAAGGCCCTCATGGACACAAAAACACATTAGGACCCATCCTCAGGAAAGTCCATTTCAACTCAGCCACCCCGGTTGCCCCGGCAGCGCCATCAGATCTAAACTGTCTTTTTGCTAGGAGACAATTGGAATGCGAGGCGGGCTTCCCAGGCATCCATCCGCGAACGGTGCTCTGGAGTCATTCCATATGGGATGTCCTGGAGCTGTCCAACAGGTCTCAATTGTCCCGCAGAAGGAATCCTTGAAGGGGGCATCCCACAACTCCCAACGTGGGAAAACCTCAATGGCCTCGAGATTCCGCTCCCTTCATGAAGCGGCCGTCATGCACAGAAATTCCAACCTGAGCCAACGTCTGATCCTCGCCCTGACTTCAGATGCATGAGATATTGGTTTAGATCTGCAGGGGGTACCTGCCGTGCCCTCGCCCTGAAAACCAAGTCTACCTTGTCTTCTCAGACTTCCGTCCTCACACTCCTGGCCCCGAAGCCCTCAAGTTTGGCAATTCCAGACCCACAATGCAGCACCCTGCCTGCCCTCTAGAAAAAAAATTATTGCCTCATGAGCTGCCCAGGCACCTTAAATGAGGATAAACCTACACAGCACTCGACTTTACCCAAATTATATAGTCTAAACTGGGCACTAATGCACTGTCGAACACAACCTGAGCCCGGACCTCCTGACCAAAACCCAGAAAGCTGACCGCACACTGAGCACATAAAACCCGCCATGGCCTTAGGTCATCATCTCTTCCCTACCTCAGTTTTCAGGCTTCAGAACCGAGACCTTATCTCCAATCACTCCCCAGGGTGAGTGTGATGCAGAAATCAGAACTCCTCCTTACCCATGGCAAGAACCCTTGTGGTTGGCACGTTGTCCAACACTCAGGGTAGGTGAAACCAGCATTCACCCTGAGGCCCCGCCCATTCTTGAGTGGGACGAGGGCCTACACACGCATTGTGACCCTCAGCATGAGTCCTGTCCTCTAGTAAGTCCTCTCCTTGGCTGGACCATTAGATGTCATAATGGGCTTGACATGTCCCTAGGCCCCAATTATTAACCAGATATCTGATTGTCCAGTCGACCCTCCCCAGGGCTCTATCTGGAATCCCTCATTTGGTGGGTCACCTGAGGTTAAAAAAGAAAACAACAACAACAAAAAAAAAAAAAAAAAAAAAAAAACAGACTTCTTCCAGCCCACAGAATGACCCCAAACTCTTTGGACGGGGCCAAACCACCAGAGAGTAAGACTCGTCCATTTCCCATGAAGTCACCCAGAAATTCCACGACCATGAGTGACACGATATCCAGAGACAAAAATTTGAGCAGGAGCCTCACACTCGCCCTTCTTTCAAATCCAGAAAATTTCTTTTCATGGTCTGTAGATCAGTCCTGCCATACCTATGACCCGAAACATAAGCCGAGTTTGTGTTTTCAGACAACTGTCCAAACAGCCCTGGCCTACACAACCTACAGGCTCAGCCCCCTGGAGCCAAACCTGAGGATTGCACTTGCCCTCTCCAAGGGAATTGTGTGTGCCAATTCCAATGGCCACAACCCTTCTAATAAGAAAAACCTTTAAAGTCCCTGATCCATCTCAATAATGGTGGCTTCCCAGGAAAAACAGGGGCAATCTGAGCCTAAGTGAGCACCTACCTGCACTCAGACCCATAGACAGATGTCCCCAGAGGTAAAAAGGAAAGAACAGGCCCCTAGGCACTAATCAGATCCATTGCTTTGGTTTCCAGGCTTCTCTCCTCAGAGGCCTGGATTTCAAAAGCAGCATATAGCTGTTTCTTGACTCACCCATCAGAAAACATCTCATCTACACATGGGAAACTTGCACGTTGGAGCTGTGTCAAAGCCTCTGTTTAGGAGAACTCTTTAGGGCCCAAGTGCCACCGCTTCATTCCAAGGTCTCCTTAGACACAAAGGCACATTATGACCCATCCCCACGGGTGTCCATTTCAACTCAGCGTCCTCAGTTGCTCCCCACAGATCCAGGAGATCTAACCTGTCTTGTTGCTAGGAGACAATTGGAATGCGAGGTGGGCTACCCAGCCATCCATCCTTAGAACCCTTCTCAGAATCATTGGCCTGGGGCCAAACAACAGGTCTCGATTGTCCTGCAGAAGACTCTCTGCAGTTTGGAGCTTCTCACAACTCCCATCGTGGGAATACCCCCATGGCCTCGTGATATGCCCCCATTCATGAAGGGGCCATCAGGGACAGAATCTCCAACCTGAGCGATCGTCTGATCCTCGCCCTGACTTCAGATGCACGAGATCTCGATTCAGGTCCGTAGATTGTGCCTGCCATGGCCTCACCCAGAAACCTAAGCCTAGCTTGTGTTCTCAGACTTTTGTCGTCAGACTACTCCCCACAAGCCCTCCAGTTTGGCAATCCAGAACTACAATGCCGCACTCTGCCTGCCCGCCAGAAGAAAAACATTGTCCTCTGGGGCTATCCAGTAACCCCAAATGAGGATCAACCTGCACCGACTTTGGCTGTACCCCAAATACATAGGCTGACCAGGGCACTAATGCCCTTTCTGACACAGCCTGAGCCTGGACCCCCTGGGCCCTCCCAGACAGCTGGCAGCACACTGAGCACATCGATCCGCCATGGCCTTAGGTCGTCATCTCTTCCCAACCTCGGTTTTCAGGTTTCAGAACCTAGACCTTATCTCCAATCACTGCCCGGGGTTGAAGGTGATGCTGAAATCAGAACTCCTTCCCCATGGCAAGAAACCTTGTGGTTGGCATGTTGTCCAACGTTCAGTGTCGTTGAAACCAGTATGGCCCATGTGGCCCCGCCCATGCTGGCGGGCCACATTGGTCACAAACACACATTGTGACCCTCAGGCTGAGCCCCGGCCTCAAGTAAGGCCACTCAGTGGCTGGATGAAGGGAGAGCGTATTGGGCTTGCCATGCCCCTAGTCCCCAATTTTTAACCATAGTTCGGGGTCCCTTCAGTCTTCCCAAGGCTTTGCTTTGGAATTTCTCTGTTGGTGGGACACCTGAGGTAACAAAACTGAAATGAGTCATCCCATCCCACAGATTGACGAAAAGAATTGCGAATCGGGCCAAATCCTCAGAGAGGAAGATTCGTCCATGGCCCAGGAGGCCTCCCCGACATTCCACGGCCATCGCTGAATCAAAATCCAGAGACAAAAGCCTGAGCAAGCGCCTCAGACTCGCCCTTTCTTCATATCCTGAAGAGTTCTTCTCATGGTTTGTAGATCGGGCCTGCCATACCTACGTCCCCAAACCTAAGCTGAATTTGTGTTTTCAGACTTCTATCCTCAAAGTCTTGGGCCACACACCCTCCAGGCTGGGCCCCTAGAGCCACATATTAGGACTGTGCCTACCAATCCATGGGAATTCTGCCCATTCCATGGTCCAAAATCGTACAAATTAGGAGAAACCTCAAAAGTCCCTGAGGCCATCCCAATAGTGTAGGTCGCCCGGAACAAACAAGGGCTGTCTGACACCAGCAGAAAATCGACCTCCACTCATACCTTAGATGGATATCCCCAGAGAAGAAGATTAAAGCAGACAGGACCCTAGGCCATAATAGGATACATTGCTTTGGATTACAGGCATGTGTCCTCAAGAGCCTGATTCCAATACGAGCATAGGGATTTTCCTGAGGCACCCATCAGAACTCATCTCGCCTCCACAAGGAAACCTGTGCATGGGAGCCATGTCCAAAGCTTAGGAGAGTACTTCAGGGTCCCGGTGCCAACGCCCCATTCCAAGGCCCTCATGGACACAAAAACACATTAGGACCCATCCTCAGGAAAGTCCATTTCAACTCAGCCACCCCGGTTGCTCCTGCAGAGCCAGCAGATCTAAACTGTCTTGTTGCTAGGAGACAATTGGAATGCGAGGCGGGCTTCCCAGTCATCCATCCGTGAACGGTGCTCTGGAGTCATTCCATATGGGATGTCCTGGAGCTGTCCAACAGGTCTCAATTGTCCCGCAGAAGGAATCCTTGAAGGGGGCATCCCACAACTCCCAACATGGGAAAACCTCAATGGCCTCGAGATTCCGCTCCCTTCATGAAGCGGCCGTCATGCACAGAAACTCCAACCTGAGCCAACGTCTGATCCTCGCCCTGACTTCAGATGCATGAGATATTGGTTCAGATCTGCAGGGGGTACCTGCCGTGCCCTCGCCCTGAAACCCAAGTCTAGCTTGTCTTCTCAGACTTCCGTCCTCACACTCCTGGCCCCGAAGCCCTCAAGTTTGGCAATTCCGGACCCACAATGCAGCACCCTGCCTGCCCTCTAGAAAAAAAATTATTGCCTCATGAGCTGCCCAGGCACCTTAAATGAGGATAAACCTACACAGCACTCGACTTTACCTAAATTATATAGTCTAACCTGGGCACTAATGCACTGTCGAACACAACCTGAGCCCGGACCTCCTGACCAACACCAAGAAAGCTGACCGCACACTGAGCACATAAAACCCGCCATGGCCTTAGGTCATCATCTCTTCCCTACCTCAGTTTTCAGGCTTCAGAACCGAGACCTTATCTCCAATCACTGCCCAGGGGTGAGTGTGATGCAGAAATCAGAGCTCCTCCTTACCCATGGCAAGAACCCTTGTGGTTGGCACGTTGTCCAACGTTCAGTGTAGGAGAAACCAGCATTCACCCTGAGGCCCCGCCCATTCTTGAGTGCGACGAGGGCATACACACGCATTGTGACCCTCAGCATGAGTCCTGTCCTCTAGTAAGTCCTCTCCTTGGCTGGACCATTAGATGTCATAATGGGCTTTACATGTCCCTAGGCCCCAATTTTTAACCAGATTTCTGATTGTCTAGTCGACCCTCCCCAGGGCTGTACTCTGGAATCCCTCATTTGGTGGGACACCTGAGGTTAAAAAAGAAAACAACAACAACAACAACAACAACAAAAAAAAAAAAAAAACGGACTTCTTCCAGCCTACAGAATGAACCCAAACTCTTTGGACGGGGCCAAACCACCAGAGAGTAAGACTCGTCCACTTCCCATGAAGTCACCCAGAATTTCCACGACCATGAGTGACACGATATCCAGAGAAAAAAACTTGAGAAGGAGCCTCACACTCGCCCTTCTTTCAAATCCAGAAGAGTTCTCCTCATGGTCTGTAGATCAGTCCTGCCATACCTATGACCTGAAACATAAGCCGAGTTTGTGTTTTCAGACAACTGTCCAAACAGCCCTGGCCTACACAACCTACAGGCTCAGGCCCCTGGAGCCAAACCTGAGGACTGTACTTGCCCTCTCCAAGGGAATTGTGTGTGCCCATTCCAAGGGCCACAACCCTTCTAATAGGATAAACCTCCAAAGTCCCTGATCCATCTCAATAGTGGTGGCTTCCCAGGTAAAACAGGGGCAATCTGAGCCCTACAGAGCACCTACCTGCACTCAGACCCATAGACAGATGTCCCCAGAGGTAAAAAGGAAAGAACAGGCCCCTAGGCACTAATCAGATCCATTGCTTTGGTTTCCAGGCATCTCTCCTCAGAGGCCTGGATTTCAAAAGCAGCATATAGCTGTTTCTTGACTCACCCATCAGAAAACATCTCATCTACACATGGGAAACTTGCACGTTGGTGCTGTGTCAAAGCCTCTGTTTAGGAGAACTCTTTAGGGCCCAAGTGCCACCTCTTCATTCCAAGGTCTTCTTAGACACAAGGCACATTAGGACCCATCCCCAGGGCTGTCCATTTCAATGCAGCGTCCTCGGTTGCTCCCCACAGATCCAGGAGATCTAACCTGTCTTGTTGCTAGGAGACAATTGGAATGCGAGGTGGGCTACCCATCCATCCATCCTTAGAACCCTGCTCAGAATCATTGGCCTGGAGCCAAACAACAGGTCTCAATTGTCCTGCAGAAGACTCTCTGCAGTTTGGAGCTTCTCACAACTCCGATCGTGGGAAAACACCCATGGCCTCGTGATGCCCCACCATTCATGAAGGGGCCATCAGGGACAGAAACTCCAACCTGAGCGATCGTCTGATCCTCGCCCTGACTTCAGATGCATGAGATCTCGATTCAGGTCTCTAGATTGTGCCTGCCATGGCCTCACCCAGAAACCTAAGCCTAGCTTGTGTTCTCAGACTTTTGTCGGCAGACTACTGGCCCACAAGCCCTCCAGTTTGGCAATCCAGAACTATAATGCCGCACTCTGCCTGCCCGCCAGAAGAAAAACATTGTCCTCTGGGGCTATCCAGTAACCCCAAATGAGGATCAACCTGCACCGACCTTGGCTGTACCCCAAATACATAGGCTGACCAGGGCACTAATGCCCTTTCTGACACAGCCTGAGCCTGGACCCCCTGGCTTCTCCCAGAGAGCTGGCCGCACACTGAGCACATCGAGCCGCCATGGCCTTAGGTCGTCATCTCTTCCCAACCTCGGTTTTCAGGTTTCAGAACCTAGACCTTATCTCCAATCACTGTCCGGGGTTGAAGGTGATGCTGAAATCAGAATTCCTTCCCCATGGCAAGAAACCTTGTGGTTGGCATGTTGTCCAACGTTCAGTGTCGTTGAAACCAGTGTGGCCCATGTGGCCCCGCCCATGCTCGCGGGCCACATTGGTCACAAACACACATTGTGACCCTCAGGCTGAGCCCAGTCCTCAAGTAAGGCCACTCAGTGGCTGGATGAAGAGACAGCGTATTGGGCTTGCCATGCCCCTAGGCCCCAATTTTTAACCATAGTTCGGGTTGTTCCTTCAGTCTTCCCCATGGCTTAGCTTTGGAATTCCTCTTTTGTTGGGACACCTGAGGTAACAAAACTGAAATGAGTCATCCCATCCCACAGATTGACGAAAAGCAATTGCGAATCGGGCCAAATCCTCAGAGAGGAAGATTCGTCCATGGCCCATGAGGCCTCCCCGACATTCCACGGCCATCGCTGATACAAAATCCAGAGACAAAAGCCTGAGCAAGCGCCTCAGACTCGCCCTTTCTTCATATCCTGAAGAGTTCTTCTCATGGTTTGTAGATCGGGCCTGCCATACCTACGTCCCCAAACCTAAGCTGAGTTTGTGTTTTCAGACTTCTGTCCTCAAAGTCTTGGGCCACACACCCTCCAGGCGGGGCCCCTGGAGCCACACATTAGGACTGTGCCTACCAATCCATGGGAATTCTGCCCATTCCATGGTCCAAAATCCTACAAATTAGGAGAAACCTCCAAAGTCCCTGAGGCCATCCCAATAGTGTAGGTCGCCCGGAACAAACAAGGGCTGTCTGACACCAGCTGAAAATCGACCTCCACTCATACCATAGATGGATGTCCCCAGAGAAGAAGATTGAACCAGACAGGACCCTAGGCCATAATATGATCCATTGCTTTGGGTTACAGGCATGTGTCCTCAAAAGCCTGATTCCAATACGAGCATAGGGGTTTTCCTGAGGCACCCATCAGAACTCATCTCGTCTCCACAAGGAAACCTGTACATGGAAGCCATGTCCAAAGCTTAGGAGAGTACTTCAGGGTCCCGGTGCCACCGCCCCATTCCAAGGCCCTCATGGACACAAAAACACATTAGGACCCATCCTCAGGAAAGTCCATTTCAACTCAGCCACCCCGGTTGCTCCCGCAGAGCCAGCAGATCTAAATTGTCTTGTTGCTAGGAGACAATTGGAATGCGAGGCGGGCTTCCCAGGCATCCATCCGCAAACGGTGCTCTGGAGTCATTCCATATGGGATGTCCTGGAGCTGTCCAACAGGTCTTAATTGTCCCGCAGAAGGAATCCTTGAAGGGGGCATCCCACAACTCCCAACGTGGGAAAACCTCAATGGCCTCGAGATTCCGCTCCCTACATGAAGCGGCCGTCATGCACGGAAACTCCAACCTGAGCCAACGTCTGATCCTCGCCCTGACTTCAGATGCATGAGATATTGGTTCAGATCTGCAGGGGGTACCTGCCGTTCCCTTGCCCTGAAACCCAAGTCTAGCTTGTCTCCTCAGACTTCCGTCCTCACACTCCTGGCCCCGAAGCCCTCAAGTTTGGCAATTCCGGACCCTGCCTGCCCTGTAGAAAAAAAAATTATTGCCTCATGAGCTGCCCAGGCACCTTAAATGAGGATAAACCTACACAGCACTCGACTTTACCCAAGTTATATAGCCTAACCTGGGCACTAATGCACTGTCGAACACAACCTGAGCCCGGACCTCCGGACCAACACCCAGAAAGCTGACCGCACTATGAGCACATAAAACCTGCCATGGCCTTAGGTCCTCATCTCTTCCCTACCTCAGTTTTCAGGCTTCAGAACCGAGACCTTATCTCCAATCACTGCCCAGGGGTGAGTGTGATGCAGAAATCAGAACTCCTCCTTACCCATGGCAAGAACCCTTGTGGTTGGCACGTTGTCCAATGTTCAGTGTAGGAGAAACCAGCATTCATCCTGAGGCCCCGCCCATTCTTGAGTGTGACGAGGGCCTACAAACGCATTGTGACCCTCAGCATGTGTCCTGTCCTCTAGTAAGTCCTCTCCTTGGCTGGACCATTAGATGTCATAATGGGCTTGACATGTCCCTAGGCCCCAATTTTTAACCAGATTTCTGATGGTCCAGTCGCCCCTCCCCAGGGCTCTACAGTTGAATCCCTCATTTGGTGGGACACCTGAGGTTAAAAAAGAAAACAACAACAACAACAAAAAAAAAAAAAACGGACTTGTCCTACCCACAGAATGACCCCAAACTCTTTGGACGGGTCAAACCAGCAGAGAGTAAGACTCGTCCATTTCCCATGAAGTCCCCCAGAAATTCCACGACCATGAGTGACACGATATCTAGAGACAAAAACTTGAGAAGGAGCCTCACACTCGCCCTTCTTTCAAATCCAGAAGAGTTCTCCTCATGGTCTGTAGATCAGTCCTGCCATACCTATGACCCGAAACATAAGCCGAGTTTGTGTTTTCAGACAACTGTCCAAACAGCCCTGGCCTACACAACCTACAGGCTCAGGCCCCTGGAGCCAAACCTGAGGACTGTACTTGCCCTCTCCAAGGGAATTGTGTGTGCCCATTCTAATGGCCACAACTTTTCTAATAGGATAAACCTCCAAAGTCCCTGATCCATCTCAATAGTGGTGGCTTCCCAGGAAAAACAGGGGCAATCTGAGCCCAACTGAGCACCGACCTGCACTCAGACCCATAGACAAATGTCCCCAGAGGTTAAAAGGAAAGAACAGGCCCCTAGGCACTAATCAGATCCATTGCTTTGGTTTCCAGGCATCTCTCCTCTGAGGCCTGGATTTCAAAAGCAGCATCTAGCTGTTTCTTGACTCACCCATCAGAAAACATCTCATCTACACATGGGAAACTTGAACGTTGTAGCTGTGTCAAAGCCTCTGTTTAGGAGAACCCTTTAGGGCCCCAGTGCCACCGCTTCATTCCAAGGTCTCCATAGACACAAAAGCACATTAGGACCCATCCCCTGGGGTGTCCATTTCAACTCAGCGTCCACGGGTGCTCCCCACAGATCCAGGAGATCTAACCTGTCTTGTTGCTAGGAGACAATTGGAATGCGAGGTGGGTTACCCAGCCATCCATCCTAAGAACCCTGCTCAGAATCATTGGCCAGGAGCCCAAAAACAGGTCTCAATTGTCCTGCAGAAGACTCTCTGCAGTTTGGAGCTTCTCACAACTCCCATCGTGGGAAAACCCCCATGGCCTCGTGATGCCCCCCCATTTCTGAAGGGGCCATTAGACACAGAAACTCCAACCTGAGCGATCGTCTGATCCTCGCCCTGACTTCAGATGCACGAGATCTCGATTCAGGTCTGTAGATTGTGCCTGCCATGGCCTCACCCAGAAACCTAAGCCTAGCTTGTGTTCTCAGACTTTTGTCGTCAGACTACTGGCCCACAAGTCCTCCAGTTTGGCAATCCAGAACTACAATGCAGCACTCTGCCTGCCCTCCAGAATAAAAACATTGTCCTCTGGGGCTACCCAAAACCCCAAATGAGGATCAACCTGCACCGAACTTGGCTGTACTCCAAATCCATAGGCTGACCAGGGCACTAATGCCCTTTCTGACAGAGCCTGAGCCTGGACCCCCTGGCCCCTCCCAGACAGCTGGCCGCACACTGAGCACATCCAGCCGCCATGGCCTTAGGTCGTCATCTCTTCCCAACCTTGGATTTCAGGTTTCAGAACCTAGACCTTATCTCCAATCCCTGCCCAGGGTTGAAGGTGATGCAGAAATCAGAACTCCTTCCCCATGGCAAGAAACCTTGTGGATGGCATGTTGTCCAACGTTCAGTGTAGTTGAAACCAGTGTGGCCCATGAGGCCCCGTCCATGCTCACGGGCCACATTGGTCACAAACACACATTGTGATCCTCAGGGTGAGCCCAGTCCTCAAGTAAGGCCACTCAGTGGTTGGATGATGAGATAGCATATTGGGCTTGCCATGCCCCTAGGCCCCAATTTTAACCATAGTTCGGGTTTTCCCTTCAGTCTTCCCCACGGCTTTGCTTTGTAATTCCTCTTTTGGTGGCACACCTGAGGTAACAAAACTGAAATTAGTCCTGCCATCCCACAGATTGACCAAAAGCCATTGGGAATCGGGCCAAATCCTCAGAGAGGAAGATTCGTCCATGGCCCATGAGGCCTCCCGACATTCCACGGCCATCGCTGATACAAAATCCAGAGACAAAAGCCTGAGCAAGCGCCTCAGACTCGCACTTTCTTCATATCCTGAAGAGTTCTTCTCATGGTTTGTAGATCGGGCCTGCCATACCTACGTCCCCAAACCGAAGCTGAGTTTGTGTTTTCAGACTTCTGTCCTCAAAGCCTTGGGCCACACACCCTCCAGGCTGGGCTCCTGGAGCCACATATTAGGACTGTGCCTACCAATCCATGGGAATTCTGCCCATTCCATGGTCCAAAATCGTACAAATTAGGAGAAACCTCCAAAGTACCTGAGGCCATCACAATGGTGTAGGTCGCCCGGAACAAACAAGGGCTGTCTGACACCAGCTGATAATCGACCTCCACTCATACCATAGATGGATGTCCCCAGAGAAGTAGATTGAACCAGACAGGACCCTAGGCCATAATAGGATCCATTGCTTTGGGTTACAGGCATGTGTCCTCAAGCGCTGATTCCAATACGAGCATAGGGGTTTTCCTGAGGCACCCAACAGAACTCATCTCGTCTCCACAAGGAAACCTGTGCATGAGAGCCATGTCCAAAGCTTAGGAGAGTACTTCAGGGTTCCGGTGCCACCGCCCCATTCCAAGGCCCTCATGGACACAAAAACACATTAGGACCTATCCTCAGGAAAGTCCTTTTCAACTTAGCCACCCCAGTTGCTCCGGCAGAGCCATCAGATCTAAACTGTCATGTTGCTAGGAGACAATTGGAATGCGAGGCGGGCTTCCCAGGCATACATCCGTGAACGGTATTCTGGAGTCATTCCACATGTGATGTCCTGGAGCTGCCAACAGGTCTCAATTGTCCCGCAGAAGTAATCCTTGAAGGGGGCATCCCACATCTCCCAATGTGGGAAAACCTCCATTGCCTAGAGATTCCGGTCCGTTCATGAAGGGGCAGTCATGCACAGAAACTCCAACCTGAGCCAACGTCTGATCCTCGCCGTGACTTCAGATGCTTGAGATATTGGTTCAGATCTGCGGGTGTACCTGCCGTGTCCTCGGCCTGAAGCCCTAATTGAGCTTGTGTTCTCAGACTTCTGTCCTCACATTACTGGCCCAGAAGCCCTCAAGTTTGGCAATGCCGGACCCACAATGCAGCACTCTGCCTGCCCTCTGAAAAAATATCTTGCCTAATGAGCTGTCCAGGCATCGCAAATGAAGATAAACCTACACGGCAATCGACTGTACCAAATTTTATAGTCTAACCTGGGCACTAATGCACTGTCTGACACAACCTGAGCCAGAACCTCCTGACCAAAACCCAGGCAGCTGACCGCTCACTGAGTTTATCAGACCCGCCATGGCCATAGGTCGTCATCTCTTCCCAACTGCTGCTTTTCAGGCTTCAGGACCTAGACGTTATCTCCAAACACTGCCCAAAGATGAAAATGATGCAGAAATCAGGACACCTTTCCCATCGCAAGAGACCTTGTGATTGGCATGTTTTCCTAAGTCCAGTGTAGTTGAAAACAGTATGGCCCATGAGGCCCCGCCCAAGCTCGCGGGCCACATTGGTAACAAACACACATTGTGACCCTCAGCCTGAGCCCAGTACTCAAGTAAGGCCTCTCAGTGGCTAGATGAAGAGAGAGCATATTGGGCCTGCCATGCCCCTAGGCCCCAAATTTTAACCATAGTTTGGTTTGTCCCGTCACTCTTCCCCAGGCCTCCTCTTTGGAATTCCTCTTTGGTTCGGACACCTGAGGTAATAAACCTGAAAGGAGACCTCCCTTCCCACAGATTGACGAAAAAAAATTGGGACTGGGCCAAATCCACAGAGAGGAAGATTCGTCCATGGCCCATGAGGCCTGTCGACATTCCACGGCCATCGTTGATACAAAATCCAGAGACAAACCCCTGAGCAAGTTCCTAAGAATCGCTCTTTCTTCATCAACTGAAGAGTTCTTCTCATGGTTTGTAGATTGGGCGTGCCAAACCTACATCCCTATACCTAAGCTGAGTTTGTGTTTTCAGACTTCTGTCCTCAAAGTCCTGGGCCACACACCTCCAGGCTGGGACCCCTGGAGCCACACATTAGGACTGTGCCTACCCAATCTATGGGAATTCTGCCCATTCCATTGTCCAAAATCGTACGAATTAGGAGAACTATTCAAAGTCCCCGAGGCCATCCCAATACTGTAGGTCTCCGGGGACAAACAAGGGCGGTCTTACACCAGGTGAGCATCTACCTCCACTCATTCCATAGATGGATATCCCCAGAAAAAAAGATTGAACCAGAAAGGCCGTAGGCCATAATCGGATCCATTGCTTTGGTTTACAGGCATGTCTCCTCAAAAGCCTGGATTCCAATACCAGCATAAGGGGTTTCCTGAGGCACCCATCAGAACAAATCTCGTCTCCAAATGGAAACTTGTGCTTGGGAGCTATGTCAAAAGCTTAGGAGAATACTTCAGGGTCCTGGTGCCACCTTCCCATTCCAAGGCCCTCATGGACACAAACACACATTAGGCCCCATCCTCAGGAAAGTCCATTTCAACACAGCCACCCCGGTTACTCCAGCAGAGCCATCCGATCTCAACTCTCTTGTTGCTAGGAGACAATTGGAATGCAAGGCGGGCTTCCCTGGCATACATCCTCCAAAGGTGCTCTGGCGTCATTCCATATGGGATGTCCTGGAGCTGCCCAACAGGTCTCTATTGTCCCGCAGAAGGAATCCTTGAAGGGGGAATCCCACAACTCCCAACGTGGGAAAACCTGCATGGCCTTGAGATTCCGCTCCGTTCATGAAGGGGCCGTCATGCACAGAAACTCCAATCTGATTCAACCTCTGATCCTTGCCGTGACTTCAGATGCATGAGATATTGGTTCAGATCTGCAGGGGGGTACCTGTCGTGCCCTCGGCCTGAAGCCCAAGTCTAGCTTGTGTTCTCAGACTTCTGTCCTCACACTCCTGGCCCAGAAGAACTCAAGTTTGGCAATTCCGGACCCACAATGCAGCACTCTGCCTGACCTCTAAAAAAATATCTTGACTAATAAACAGCCCAGGCACCTCAAATTAGGATAAACCTACACGGCACTCGACTGTACCCAAACTATATAGTCTAACCTGAGCACTAATGCACTGTGTGACACAATCTGAGCCCGAAACTCCTGACCAACACCCAGGCAGCTGACCGCACAGTAAGCACATCAGACCTGCCATGGCCTTAGGTCGTCATCTCTTCCAAACTGCGGTTTTCATGCTTCAGAACCTAGACCTTATCACCAACCACTGCCCAGGGTTAAAAATGATGCAGAAATCAGAACACCTTCCCCATGGCAAGAGACCTTGTGATTGGCATCTTGTCCAAAGTTCAGTGTAGTTGTAATCAGTGTAGCCCATGAGGCCCCGGCCATGCTCGCGGGCCATATTGGTCACAAACATACATTGTGACTCTCAGCCTGAGCCCAGTCTTCAAGTAAGACCTCTCAGTGGCTGGATGAAGAGATAGCATATTGGGCCTGCCATGCCCCTAGGCCCCAAAATATAAACAGAGTTTGGGTTGTCCCTTCACTCTTCCCTAGGGCTCTGCTTTGGGATTCCTCTTTGATTGGGACACTTGAGGTACAAAACTGAAAGGAGACCTCCCATCCCACAGCTTCACGAAAAACAATTGGGACAGACCAAATCCACAGAGAGGAAGATTCGTCCATGGCCCATGAGGCCTCCCCACATTCCACGGTATCGTTGACACAAAATCCAGAGAACAAAGCCTGAGCAAGCGCCTCAGAATCGCTCTTTCTTCATATCCTGAAGAGTTCTTCTCATGGTGTGTAGATTGGGCCTGCCATACCTTCGTCCCCAAACCTAAGCTGAGTTTGTGTTTTCAGACCCCTGTCCTCAAAGTCCTGGGCCACACACCCTCCAGGCTGGGGCCCCTGGAGCCACTCTTTAGGACTGTGCCTACCCAATCCATGGGAATTCTGCCCACTCCATTGTCCAAAACGTACAAATTAGGAGAACCCTCCAAAATAACCGAGGCCATCCCAATAGTTTAGGTCTCTGGGGACAAACAAGGGTGGTCTGACAGCAGGTGAGCATCTACCTCCACTCATACCATAGATGGATGTCCCCAGAGAAGAAGATTGAACCAGACAGGACCCTAGGCCATAATAGGATCCATTGCCTTGGTTTACAGGCATGTCTCCTCAAAAGCCTGGATTCTAATGCCAGTATAGGGGGTTTCCTGAGGCACCCATCAGAACAAATCTCGTCTCCACAAGGAATCTGGTGCATGGGAGCTATGTCAAAAGCTTAGGAGAATTCTTCAGGGTCCTGGTGCCACCTCCCCATTCCAAGGCCCTCATGGACACAAACACACATTAGGCCCCATCCTTAGGAAAGTCCATTTCAACTCAGCCTCCCCGGTTGCTCCCGCAAAACCATCCGATCTCAACTGTATTGTTGCTAGGGGACAATTGGAATGCGAGGCGCGCTTCCCTGGCATCCATCCTCCAATGGTGCTCTGGCGCAATTCCATATGGGATGTGATGGAGCTGCCCAACCGATCTCAATTGTCCCGCAGAAGGAATCCTTGAAGGGGGCATCCTACAACTCCCAACGTGGGAAAACCTACATGGCCTTGAGATTCTGCTCCATTCATGAAGGGGCAGTCATGCACAAAAAGTCCAACCTGAGCCAACGTCTGATCCTCGCCGTGACTTCAGATGCATGAGTTATTGGTTCAGATCTGCAGGGGGGACCTGCCGTGCCCTCGGCCTGAAGCCCAAGTCTAGCTGTGTTCTCAGACTTCTGTCCTCACACTCCTGACCCAGAAGCCCTCAAGTTTGGCAATTCCGGACCCACAATGCAGCACTCTGCCTGCCCTCTAGAAAAAATATCTTGCCTAATGAGCAGCCCAGGCTCCTCAATGAGGATAAACCTATACGGCACTCGACGGTACCCAAATTATATAGTCTAACCTGGGCACTAATGCATTGTGTGACACAATCAGAGCCCGAACTTCCTGACCAACACCCAGGCAGGTGACCGCACAGTGAGCACATCAGACCCGCCATGGCCTTAGGTCCTCATCTCTTCCCAACTGCGGTTTTCAGGCTTCAGAATCTAGATCTTATCTCCAAACACTGCCCAGGTTTGAAAATGATGGAGAAATCAGAACTCCTTACCCATGACAAGAGAGCTTGTGATTGGTATGTTGTCCAAAGTCCAGTGCAGTTGAAACCAGTGTGGCCCATGAGGCCCCGCCCATGCTCCCGGGACACATTGGTCACAAACACACATTGAGACCCTCAGCCTGAGCCCAGTCCTCAAGTAAGGTCTCTCAGTGGCTGGATGAAGAGACAGCATATTGGGCCTTCCATGCCCCTAGGCCCAAATTTTTAACCATATTTGGGTTGTCCCTTCTCTCTTCCCCAGGGCTCTGCTTGGAATTCCTCTTTCTTTGGGACACCTAAGGTAACAAACCTGAAAGGGGACCTCCATCCCACAGCTTGATGAAAAACAATTGGGACCGGGCCAAATCCACAGAGAGGAATATTCGTCCATGTCTCATGAGGCCTCCCCATATACCACGGACATCGTTGATACAAAATCCAGAGACAAAAGCCTAAGCAAGCACCTCAGACTCGCTCTTTCTTCATATCCTGAAGAGGTCTTCTCATGGTTTGTAGATTGGGCCTGCTATACCTACGTCCCCAAACCTAAGCTGAATTTGTGTTTTCAGACTTCTGTCCTCAAAGTCCTGGGCCACACACCCTCCAGGCTGGGGCCCCTGGAGCCACACATTTGGACTGTGCCTACCCAATCCATCGGAATTCTGCCCATTCCATTGTCCAAAATCGTACAAATTAGGAGAAACCTCCAAAGTACCCGAGGCCATCCCAATAGTGTAGGATTCCAGGACAAACTAGGGCGGTCTGACACCAGGTGAGCATCTACCTCCACTCATTCCATAGATGGATATCCTCAGAAGAGAAGATTGAACCAGTCCGGACCCTAGGCCATAATCGGATCCATTGCTTTGGTTTACAGGCAAGTCTCCTCAAAAGCCTGATTCCAATACGAGCATAGGGGTTTTGCTGGGGCACCCATCAGAACTCATCTCGTCTCCACATGGAAACCTGTGCGTGGGAGCCATGTCCAAAGCTTAGGAGAGTACTTCAGGGTCCCGGTGCCACCGCCCCATTCCAAGGCCCTCATGGACACAAAAACACATTAGGACCCATCCTCAGGAAAGTCCATTTAAACTCAGCCACCCCGGTTGCTCCCGCAGAGCCATCATATCTCAACTGACTTGTTGCTAGGAGACAATTGGAAATCGAGGTGGGCTTCCCTGGCATCCATCCTCCAACGGTGCTCAGGAGTCATATCATATGGGATGTCCTGGAGCTGCCAACAGGTCTCAATTGTCCCGCAGAAGGAATCCTTGAAGGGGGCGTCCCACAACTTCCAACGTGGGAAAACATCTACGCCTTGATATTCTGCTCCGTTCATTGAGGGGCAGTCATGCACAGAAACTCCAACATGAGCCAACGTCTGATCCTCGCCTTGACCTCCGATGCTTGAGATATTGGTTCAGATCTGCAGGGGGTACCTGCCGTGCCATCGGCATGAAGGCCAAGTCTAGCTTGTCTTCTCAGACTTCTGTCCCCACACTCCTGGCACAGAAGCCCTCATGTTTGGCAATTCCGTACCCACAATGCAGCACTCTGCCTGACCTCTAGAAAAAATATCTTGCCTAATGAGTTGCCCAGGCAACACAAATGAGGATAAACCTACACGGCACTCGACTATACCCAAATCATATGGTCTAACCTGGGCACTAATGCACTGTCTGACACAACCCGAGCCAGAACCTCCTGAGCAAACCCAGGCAGCTGACCGCACACTGAGCTTATGAGACCCGCCATGGCATTAGGTCGTCATCTCTTCCCAACTGCGTTTTTTCAGGCTTTAGAACCTAGACCTTATCTCCAACCACTGCCCAGGGTTGAAAATGATGCAGAAATCAGAACACCTTCCCCATCGCAAGAGACCTTGTGATTGGCATGTTTCCTAAGTCCAGTGTAGTTGAAACCAGTATGGCCCATGAGGCCCCGCCCATGCTCCCGGGCCACATTGGTCACAAACACACATTGTGACCCTCAGCCTGAGCCTAGTCCTCAAGTAAGGCCTCTCAGTGGCTGGATGAAGAGACAGCATATTGGGCCTGCATTGACACTAGGCCCCAATTTTTAACTATAGTTTGGATTGTCCCTTCACTCTTCCCCAGGGCTCTGCTTTGGAATTCCTCTTTTGTTCGAACACCTGAGGTAATAAACCTGAAAGGAGACCTACCATCCCACAATTGACGAAAAACAATTGGGAGAGGACCAAATGTACAGAGAGGAAGATTGTCCATGGCCCATGAGGCCTCCCCACATTCCACGGCCATAGTTGATACAAAATCCAGAGACAAACACAGGAGCAAGACTTCAGAATTGCGCTTCCTTCATATCCTGAAGAGTTCTTCTCATGGATTGTAGATTGGGACTGCCATACCTACGTCCCCAAACCTACGCTGAGTTTGTGTTTTCAGACTACTGTCCTCAAAGTCCTGGGCCACACACCCTCCAGTCTGGGGTTCCTGGAGCCACACATTAGGACTCTGCCTACCCAATCCATGGGAATTCTGCCCATTCCATTGTCCAAAATCGTACAAATTAGGAGAAATCTCCAAAGTCCCCGAGGCCATCCCAATAGTGTAGGTCTCCGGGGACAAACAAGGGTGGTCTGACACCAGGTGAGCATCTACCTCCACTCATTCCATAGATGGATATCCCCAGAAGAGAAGATTGAACCAGACCAGACCCTGGGCCATAATCGGATCCATTGCTTTGGTTTACAGGCATCTCTCCTCAAAAGCCTGGATTCCAATACCAGCATAGGGGGTTTCCTGAGGCACCCATCAGAACAAATCTCGTCTCCACAAGGAAACTTGTGCATAGGAGCTATGTTAAAAGCTTAGGAGAATACTTCAGGGTACCGGTGCCACCGCCCCATTCCAAGGCCCTCATGGACACAAACACACATTAGGCCCCATTCGCAGGAAAGTCCATTTCAACTCAGCCACCCCGTTGCTCCCGCAGAGACATCCGATCTCAACTGTCTTGTTGCTAGGAGACAATTTGAATGCGAGGCGGGCTTCCCTGGCATCCATCCTCCAACAGTGCTCTGGAGTCATTCCATATGGGATGTCCAGGAGCTGCCCAACTGGTCTTAATTGTCCCGCAAAAGGAATCCTTGAAGGGGGCATCCCAAAACTCCCAACGTGGGAAAACCTCCATGGCCTTGAGATTCCGCTCCGTTCATGAAGGGGCAGTCATACACAGAAACTCCAACCTCAGCCAACGTCTGATCCTCGCCATGAATTCAGATGCTAGAGATATTGGTTCAGATCACAGGGGTACCTGCCGTGCCCTCGGCCTGAAGCCCAAGTCTAGCTTGTGTTCTCAGACTTCTGTCCTCACACTCCTTGCCCAGAAGCCCTCACGTTTGGCAATTACGGACCCACAATGCAGCACTCTGCCTGCCCTCTAGAAAAAATATCTTGCCTAATGAGTTGCCCAAGCACCTCAAATGAGGATAAACCTACACGGCACTCGACTGTACCCAAATTATATAGTCTAACTTGCGCACTAATGCCCTGTCTGACACAACCTGAGCCAGAACCTCCTGACCAACGCCCAGGCAGCTGACCGCACAATGAGCATATCAGACCCGACATGGACTTAGTTAGTCATCTCTTCCCAACTGCGGTTTTTCAGGCTTCAGAACCTAGACCTTATCTCCAACCACTGCCCAGTGTTGAAAATGATGCAGATCAGAACACCTTCCCCATGGCAAGAGACCTTGTGATTGGCATGTTTTCCAAAGTCCAGTGTAGTTTAAACCAGTCTGGCCCATGAGGCCCCGTCCATGCTCGCGGGCCACATTGGTCACAAACACACATTGTGACCCTCATCTGAGCCCAGTCCTCAAGTAAGGCCTCTCAGTGGCTGGAAGAAGAGACAGCATATTGGGCCTGCCATGCCCCTAGGCCCCAATTTTTAACCATAGTTTGGGTTGTCCCTTCACTCTTCCCCAGGTCTCTGCTTTGGAATTCCTCTTTTGTTTGCACACCTGTGGTAATAAATCTGAAAGGAGACGTGCTATCCACAGATTGACAAAAAACAATTGGGACTGGGCCAAATCCAGAGAGGAAGATTCGTCCATGGTCCATGAGGCCTTCCCACATTCCACGGCCATCGTAGATACAAAATCCAGAGAAAAAAGCCTGAGCAAGTGGCTCAGACTCGATGTTTCTTCATATCCTGAAGAGTTCTTCTCATGGTTTGTACATTGGGCCTGCCACACCTACGTCCCCAATCTTGAGCTGAGTTTGTGTTTTCAGACTTCTGTCCTCAAAGTCCTGGGCCACACACCTTCCAGGCTGGGGACCCTGGAGCCACACATTAGGACTGTGCCTACCAAATCTTTGATAATTCTGCCCATTTGATTGTCCAAAATTGTATAAATTAGGAGAACTCTCCAAAGTCCCTGAGGCCATACCAATAGTGTAGGTCGCTCGGAACAAACAAGAACTCTCTTACAGCAGCTGATAATCTAACTTCACTCATACCATAAATGGATGTCCCCAGTGAAGATTGAACCAGACAGGACCCTAGGCCATATCAGATCCATTTCTTTGGTTTACAGGCATGTGTCCTCAAAGCCTGATTCCAATACGAGCATAGGGGTTTTGCAGAGGCACCCATCAGAACTCATCTCGTCTCCACAAGGAAACCTGTGCATGGGAGCCATGTCCAAAGCATAGGAGAGTACTTCAGGGTCCCGGTGCCACCAACCCCATTCCAAGGCTCTCATGGACACAAAAACACATTAGGACCCATCCTCAGGAAAGTCCATTTCAACTCAGCCACCACGGTTGCTCCCGCAGAGCCATCAGATCCAAACTGTCTTGTTGCTAGGAGACAATTGGAATGCGAGGCGGGCTTCCCAGGCATCCATCCTCGAACGGTGCTCTGGAGTCATTCCATATGGGATGTCCTGGAGCTGTCCACAGGTCTCAATTGTCCCACAGAAGGAATCCTTGAATTGGGCATCCCACAACTCCCAACGTGGGAAAACCTCAATGGCCTCGAGATTCCGCTCCCTTCATGAAGCGGCCGTCATGCACGGAAACTCCAACCTGAGCCAACGTCTGATCCTCGCCCTGACTTAAGATGCATGAGTATTGGTTCAGATCTGCAGGGGGTACCTGCCGTGCCCTCGCCCTGAAACCCCAGTCTAGCTTGTCTTCTTAGACTTCCATCCTCACACTCCTGGCCCCGAAGCCCTCAAGTTTGGCAATTCAGGACCCACAATGCATCACTCTGCCTCCCCTCTAAAAAAAAATTATTGCCTCATGAGCTGCCCAGGCAACATCAATTAGGATAAACCTCCACAGCACTCGACTTTACACAAATTATATAGTCTAACCTAGGCACTAATGCACTGTCGGACACAACCTGAGCCCGGATCCTCTGACCAACACCCGGAAAGCAGACCGCACACTGAGCACATAAGAACCGCCATGCCCTTAGGTCATCATCTCTTCCCTACCTCAGTTTTTTGGCCTCAGAACCGAGACATTATCTCCAATCACTGCCCAGGGGTGAGTGTGATGCAGAAATCAGAACACCTCCTTACCCATGGTAAAAAACCTTGTGGTTGGCACATCGTCCAACGTTCAGTGTAGGAGAAATCAGCATTCACCCTGAGGACCCGACCATTCTTGAGTACGACAAGGGCATAAACACGCATTGTGACCCTCAGCATGAGTCCTGTCCTCTAGTAAGTCCTCTCAGTGACTGGACCATTAGATGTCATAATGGGCTTGATATGTCCCTAGTCCCCAATTTTTAACCAGATTTCTGATTGTCCAGTCCGCCCCCACCAGGGCTCTACTCTGGAATCCCTCAATTGGTGAGACACCTGAGGTTAAAAAGAAAACAACATCAAAAAAAAAAAAAAAAAAAACGGACTTCTTCCATCCCACAGAGTGACCTCAAACCCTTTGGACTGGTGCAAACCACCAGGGAGTAAGAATCGTCCATTTCCCATGAAGTCACCCAGAAATTTCACGACCATGAGTGACACGACATCCAGAGACAAAAACTTGAGCAAGAGCCTAACACTCGTTCTTTTCTGAAATCCCGAAATGTTCTCCTCATGGTCTGTAGATAAGTCCTGCCATACCTATGACCTGAAACATAAGCCAAGTTTGTGTTTTCAGTCAACTGTCCAAACAGCCCTGGCCTACACAACCTACAGGCTCAGTCCCTGGAGCCAAACCTGATGATGTACTTGTCCTCTCCATGGGAATTGTGTGTGCCCATCCCAATGGCCACATCCCTTCTAATAGGATAAACCTCCAAAGTCCCTGATCCATTTCATTAGTGGTGGCTTCCCAGGAAAAACAGGGGCAATCAGAGCCCATCTGATCACCTACCTGTACGCAGACCCAAAGACAGATGTCCCCAGATGTAAAAAGGAAAGAACAGGCCCCTAGGCACTAATCATATCCATTGCTTTGGTTTCCAGGCATCTCTCCTCAGAGGCCTGGATTTCAAAACCAGCATATGTCTGTTTCTTGACTCACCCATCAGAAAACATCTCATCTACCCATGGGAAACATGCACGTTGGAGCTGTGTCAAAGCCTCTGTTTAGGTGAACCCTTCAGGGCCCCAGTGCCACCGCTTCATTCCAAGGTCTCCATAGACACAAAAGCACATTAGGACCCATCCATAGGAGAGTCCATTTCAACTCAGCCTCCTCGGTTGCTCCCCCAGATTCAGCAGGTCTAAACTGTCTTGTGTCTAGGAGACAATTGGAATGCGAGGTGGGCTACCAAGCCATGCATCCTTAGAACCCTGCTCAGAATCATTGGCCTGGATCCAAACAACAGGTCTCAATTGTCCTGCAGAAGACACTTTGCAGTTTGGAGCTTCTCACAAATCCCATCGTGGGAAAACCCCCATGGCCTCGTGATGCCCCCCCTTCGTGAAGGGGCCATCAGGGACAGAAACACCAACTTGAGCGATCGTCTGATCTTCGCCCTGACTTTAGTTGCTCGAGATCTCGATTCAGGTCTGTAGTTAGTGCCATCGCTGATACCAAATCCAGAGACAAAATCCTGAACAAGCGCCTCAGACTCGCACTTTCTTCATATCCTGAAGAGTTCTTTTCATGGTTTGTAGATCGTGCCTGCCATACATACGTCCCCAAACCTAAGCTGAGTTTGTGTTTTCAGACTTCTGTCCTCAAAGTCCTGGGCCACCACCCTCCAGGCTGGGTCCCCTGGAGCCACACATTAGGACTGTGCCTACCAATCTATAGGAATTCTGCCCATTCCATTGTCCAAATTCGTACAAATTAGGAGAAACCTCCAAATACCCTGTGGCCATCCCAATAGTGTAGGTCGCTCGGAACAAACAAGGACTGTCTGATACCAGCTGATAATCTACAGCCACTCATACCATAAATGGATGTCCCCAGAGGAGAAGATTGAACCAGACAGGACCCTAGGCCATAATAGGATCCATTGCCTTGGTTTACAGGCATGTCTCCTCAAAAGCCTGATTCCGATACGAGCATAGGGGTTTTGCTGAGGCACCCATCAGAACTCATCTTGTCTCCACAAGGAAACCTATGCATGGGAGCCATGTCCAAAGCATAGGAGAGTACTTCAGGGTCCCGGTGCCAACGGCCCATTCCAAGGCCCTCATGGACACAAAAACACATTAGGACCCATCCTCAGGAAAGTCCATTTCAACTCAGTCACCCTGGTTGCTCCCGCAGAGCCATCAGATCTAAACTGTCTTGTTGCTAGGAGACAATTGGAATGCGAGGCGGGCTTCCCAGGCTTCCATCCTCGAACGGTCGTCTGGAGTCATTCCATATGGGATGTCCTGGTGCTGTCCAACAGGTCTCAATTGTCCCACAGAAGGAATCCTTGAAGGGGACATCCCACAACTCCCAACTTGGGCAAACCTCAATGGCCTCGAGATTCCGCTCCCTTCATGAAGCGGCCGTCATGAATGGAAACTACGACCTGAGCCAACGTCTGATCCTCGCCCTGAATTCAGATGCATGAGTATTGGTTCAGATCTGCAGGGGGTACCTGCCGTGCCCTCGCCCTGAAACCCAAGTCTAGCTTGTCTTCTCAGACTTCAGTCCTCACACTCCTGGCCCCGAAGCCCTCAAGTTTGGCAATTCAGGACCCACAATGCAGCACTCTGCCTGCCCTCTAGAAAAAAATTATTGCCTCATGAGCTACCCAGGCACCTTCAATGAGTATAATCCTCCACAGCACTCGACTATACCCAAATTATATAGTCTAACTTGGGCACTAATGCACTCTCGGACACAACCTGAGCCTGGACCTCCTGACCAACACCAGGAAAGCAGACCGCACCCTGAGCACATAAGACCCGCCATGCCCTTAGGTCATCATCTCTTCCCTACCTCAGTTTTCAGGCCTCTGAACCTAGACATTATGTCCAATCACTGCCCAGGGGTGAGTGTGATGCAGAAATCAGAACACCTCCTTACCCATGTTAAGAAACCTTGTGGTTGGCACGTCGTCCAACGTTCAGTGTAGGAGAAACCAGCATTCACCCTGAGGCCCCGCCCATTCTTGAGTGCGACAAGGGCATAAACACGCATTGTGACCCTCAGCATGAGTCCTGTCCTCTAGTAAGTTCTCACAGTGACTGGACCATTAGATGTCATAATGGGCTTGATATGTCCCTAGTCCCCAATTTTTAACCAGATTTCTGATTGTCCAGACGGCCCCCACCAGGGCTCTACTCAGGAATCCCTCATTTGGTGGGACACCTGAGGTTAAAAAGAAAACAACATCAAAGAAAAAAAAAAACGGACTTCTTCCATCCCACAGAGTGACCTCAAACCCTTTGGACTGGTCCAAACCACCAGGGAGTGAGACTCGTCCATTTCCCATGAAGTCACCCAGAAATTTCACGACCATGAGTGACACGATATCCAGAGACAAAAACTTGAGCAAGAGCCTCACACTCGCCCTTTTCTCAAATCCCGAAATGTTCCCCTCATGGTCTGTAGATAAGTCCTGCCATACCTATGACCTGAAACATAAGCCAAGTTTGTGTTTTCAGACAACTGTCCAAACAGCCCTGGCCTACACAACCTACAGGCTCAGGCCCCTGGAGCCAAACCTGAGGACTGTACTTGCCCTCTCCAAGGGAATTATGTGTGCCCATTCCAATGGCCACATCCCTTCTAATAGGATAAACCTCCAAATTCCCTGATCCATCTCATTAGTGGTGGCTTCCCAGGTAAATCAGGGGCAATCTGAGCCCATCTGAGCACCTACCTGTACTCAGACCCATAGACAGATGTCCCCAGAGGTAAAAAGGAAAGAACAGCACCCTAGGGACTAATCATATCCATTGCTTTGGTTTCCAGGCATCTCTCCTCAGAGGCCTGGATTTCAAAACCAGCATATGGCTGTTTCTTGACTCACCCATCAGAAAACATCTCATCTACCCATGGGAAACTTGCACGTTGGAGCTGTGTCAAAGCCTCTGTTTAGGAGAACCCTTCATGGCCCCAGTGCCACCGCTTCATTCCAAGGTCTCCATAGACACAAAAGCACATTAGGACCCATCCATAGGAGAGTCCATTTCAACCCAGCCTCCTCGGTAGCTCCCCCAGATCCAGCAGATCTAACCTTTTTTGTGTCACGAGACAATTGGAATTCGAGGTGGGCTACCCAGCCATGCATCCTTAGAACCCTGCACATAATCATTGGCCTGGAGCCAAACAACAGGTCTCAATTGTCCTGCAGAAGACACTTTGCAGTTTGGAGCTTCTTACAAATCCCATCGTGGGAAAACCCCATGGCCTCGTGATGCCCCCCCTTCGTGAAGGGGCCATCAGGGACAGAAACACCAACTTGAGAGATCGTCTGATCCTCGCCCTGTCTTCAGATGCACGAGATCTCGATTCAGGTCTGTAGATTGTGCCATCGCTTATACAAAATCCAAGGACAAAACCTGAGCAAGTGCCTCAGACTCGCACTTTCTTCATATCCTGAAGAGTTCTTCTCATGGTTTGTAGATCGGGCCTGCCATACCTACGTCTCCAAACCTAAGCGGAGTTTGTGTTTTCAGATCTGTCCCTAAATCCTGGGCCACACACCCTCCAGGCTGGGGCCCCTGGAGCCACACATTAGGACTGTGCCTACCAATCCATGGGAATTCTGCCCATTCCATTTTACAAAATCGTACAAATTATGAGAAACCTCCAAATTCCCTAGGCCATCCCAATAGTGTAGGTCGCCCGGAACAAACAAGGGTTGTCTGACAGCAGCTGATAGTCTACCTCCACTCATACCATAGATGGATGTCCCCAGAGAAGAAGATTGAACAAGACAGGACCCTAGGCCATAATAGGATCCATTGCTTTGGGTTACAGGCATGTGTCCTAAAAAGCCTGATTCCAATACGAGCATAGGGGTTTTCCTGAGGCACCCATCAGAACTCATCTCATCTGCACAAGGAAACCTGTGCATGGAAGCCATGTCCAAAGCTTAGGAGAGTACTTCAGGGTCCCGGTGCCACCGCCCCATTCCAAGGCCCTCATGGACACAAAAACACATTAGGACCCATCCTCAGGAAAGTCCATTTCAACTCAGCCACCCCGGTTGCTCCGGCAGAGCCATCAGATCTAAACTGTCTTGTTGCTATGAGAAAATTGGAATGCGAGGCGGGCTTACCAGGCATCCATCCTCGAACGGTGCTCTGGAGTCAACATATGGGATGTCCTGGAGCTGTCCAACAGGTCTCAATTGTCCCGCAGAAGGAATCCTTGAAGGCGGCATCCCACAACTCCCAACGTGGGCAAACCTCAATGGCCTCGAGATTCCGCTCCCTACATGAAGCGGCCGTCATGCACGGAAACTCCAACCTGAGCCAACGTCTGATCCTCGCCCTGAGTTCAGATGCATGAGTATTGGTTCAGATCTGCAGGGGGTACCTGCCGTGCCCTCGCCCTGAAACCCCAGTCTAGCTTGTCTTCTCAGACTTCCGTCCTCACACTACTGGCCCCAAGGCCCTCAAGTTTGGCAATTCCGGACCCACAATACAGCACTCTGCCTGCCCTCTAGAAAAAAAATTATTGCCTCATGAGCTGCCCAGGCACCCTCAATGAGGATAAACCTCCACAGCACTCGAATTTATCCAAATTATATAATCTAACCTGGGCAGTAATGCACTGTTGGACACAACCTGAGCCCGGACCTCCTGACCAACACCCGAAAGCAGACCGCACACTGAGCACATAAGAGCCGCCATGGCCTTAGGTCATCATCTCTTCCCTACCTCAGTCTTCAGGCCTCAGAACCGAGACATTAACTCCAATCGCTGCCCAGGGGTGAGTGTGATGCAGAAATCAGAACACCTCCTTACCCATGGTAAGAAACCTTGTGGTTGGCACGTTGTCCAACGTTCAGTGTAGGAGAAACCAGCATTCACCCTGAGGCCCCGCCCATTCTTGTTGCGACAAGGGCATAAACACGCATTGTGACCCTCAGCATGAGTCCTGTCCTCTAGTAAGTCCTCTCAGTGACTAGACCATTAGATGTCATAATGGGCTTGATATGTCCCTAGTCCCCAATTTTTAACCAGATTTCTGATTGTCCAGTTACCCTCCCCCCAGGGCTCTACTCTGGAATCCCTCAATTTGTGGGACACCTAAGGTTAAAAAGAAAACAACATAAAAAAAAAAAAAAACGGACTTCTTCTATCCCACAGAGTGACCCCAAACCCTTTGGACTGGGCCAAACCACCAGGGAGTAAGACTCGTCCATTTCCCATGAAGTCACCCAGATAATTTTACGACCATGAGTGACACGATATCCAGAGACAAAAACATGAGCAAGAGCCTCACACTCGCCCTTTTCTCAAATCCCGAAAAGTTCTCCTCTGGGTCTGTAGATAAGTCCTGCCATACCTATGACCTGAAAAATAAGCCAAGTTTGTGTTTTCAGACAACTGTCCAAATAGCCCTGGCCTTTACAAACTACAGGCTCAGGCCCCTGGAGCCAAACCTGAGGACTGTACTTGCCCTCTCCATGGGAATTGTGTGTGCCCATTACAATGGCCACATCCATTCTAATAGGATAAACCTCCAAAGACCCTGATCCATCTCATTAGTGGTGGCTTCCCAGGTAATACAGGGGCAATCTGAGCCCATCTGAGCACCTACCTGTACTCAGACCCATAGACAGATGTCCCCAGAGGTAAAAAGGAAAGAACAGGCCCCTAGGCACTAATCATATCCATTGCTTTGGTTCCAGGCATCTCTCCTCAGAGGCCTGGATTTCAAAACCAGCATATGGCTGTTTCTTGACTCACCCATCAGAAAACATCTCATCTACCCATGGGAAACTTGCACGTTGGAGCTGTGTCAAAGCCTCTCTTTAGGAGAACCCTTCAGGGCCCCAGTGCCATCGCTTCATTCCAAGGTCTCCATAGACACAAAAGCACATTAGGACCCATCCATAGGAGAGTCCATTTCAACTCAGCCTCCTCGGTTGCTCCCCCAGGTCCACCAGATCTAACCTGTCCTGTGTCTAGGAGACAATTGGAATTTGAGGTGGGCTACCCAGCCATGCATCCTTAGAACCCTGCTCAGAATCATTGGCCTGGAGCCAAACAACAGGTCTCAATTGTCCTGCAGAAGACACTTTGCAGTTTGGAGCTCCTCACAAATCCCATCGTGGGAAAACCCCCATGGCCTCGTGATGCCCCCCCTTCGTGAAGTGGCCATCAGGGACCGAAACACCAACTTGAGCGATCGTCTGATCCTCGCCCTGACTTCAGTTGCACGAGATCTCGATTCAGGTCTGTAGATTGTGCCATCGCTGATACAATATCCAGAGACAAAAACCTGAGCAAGCGTTTCAGACTCGCACTTTCTTCATATCCTGAAGAGTTCTTCTCATGGTTTGTAGATCGGGCCTGCCATACCTACGTCCCCAAACCTAAGCTGAGTTTGTGTTTTCAGACTTCTGTCCTCAAAGTCCTGGGCCACACACCCTCCAGGCTGTGGCCCCTGGAGCCACACATTAGGACTGTGCCTACCAATCCATGGGAATTCTGCCCATTCCATTGTCCAAAATCGTACAAATTAGGAGAAACCTCCAAAGTCCATGAGGCCATCCCAATAGTGTAGGTCGCTCGGAACAAACAAGAGCTGTCTGACACCAGCTGAAAATCTACCTCCACTCATACCATTAATGGATGTCCCCAGAGGACAAGATTGAACCAGACAGGACCCTAGGCCATAATAGGATCCATTGCCTTGTTTTACAGGCATGTCTCCTCAAAAGCCTGATTCCAATACGAGCATAGGGGTTTTGCTTAGGCACCCATCAGAACTCATCTCGTCTCCACAAGGAAACCTATGCATGGGAGCCATGTCCAAAGCATAGGAGAGTACTTCAGGGTCCCGGTGCCATCGCCCAATTCCAAGGCCCTCATGGACACAAAAACACATTAGGACTCATCCTCAGGAAAGTCCATTTCAACTCAGCCACCCCGGTTGCTCATGAAGAGCCATCAGATCTAAACTGTCTTGTTGCCTGGAGACAATTGGAATGCGAGGCGGGCTTCCCAGGCATCCATCCTCGAACGGTGCTCTGGAGTCATTCCATATGGGATGTTCTGGAGCTGTCCAACTGGTCTCAATTGTCCCGCAGAAGGAATCCTTGAAGGGGGCATCCCACAACTCCCAACGTGGGCAAACCTCAATGGCCTCGAGATTCTGCTCCCTTCATGAAGCGGCCGTCATGCACGGAAACTCCAACCTGAGCCAACGTCTGATCCTCGCCCTGACTTCAGATGCATGAGATATTGGTTAAGATCAGCAGGCGGTACCTTCCGTGCCCTCGCCCTGAAACCCAAGTCTAGCTTGTCTTCTCAGACTTCCGTCCTCACACTCCTGGCCCCGAAGCCCTCAAGTTTGGCAATTCCGGACCCACAATGCAGCACTCTGCCTGCCCTCTGGAAAATAAATTATTGCCTCATGAGCTGCCCAGGCACCCTCAATGAGGATAAACCTCCACAGCACTCGACTTTACCCAAATTATATAGTCTAACCTGGGCACTAATGCACTGTCGGACACAACCTGAGCCGGGACCTCCTGACCAACACCCGGAAAGCAGACCGCACACTGAGCACATAAGTCCTGCCATGGCCTTAGGTCATCATCTCTTCCCTTCCTCAGTCTTCAGGCCTCAGAACCGAGACATTAACTCCAATCACTGCCCAGGGGTGAGTGTGATGCAGAAATCAGAACACCTCCTTACCAATGGTACAAAACCGTGTGGTTGGCACGTTGTCCTACGTTCAGTGAAGGAGAAACCAGCATTCACCCTGAGGCCCCGCCCATTCTTGAGTGCGACAAGGGCATAAACACGCATTGTGACCCTCAGCATGAGTCCTGTCCTCTATTAAGTCCTCTCAGTGACTAGACCATTAGATGTCATAATAGGCTTGATATGTCCCTACTCCCCAATTTTTAACCAGATTTCTGATTGTGCAGTTACCCCCCCACGTCTCTACTCTGGAATCCCTTAATTTGTGGGACACCTAAGGTTAAAAAGAAAACAACGTAAAAAAAAACGGACTTCTTCCATCCCACAGAGAGACCCTAAACCCTTTGGACTGGGCCAAACCACCAGGGAGTAAGACTCGTCCATTTCCCATGAAGTCACCCAGAAATTTCACGACCATGAGTGACACGATATCCAGAGACAAAAACTTGAGCAAGAGCCTCACACTCGCCCTTTTCTCAAATCCCGAAAAGTTCTCCTCATGGTCTGTAGATAAGTCCTGCCATACCTATGACCAGAAACATAAGCCAATTTGTGTTTTCAGACAACTGTCCAAACAGCCCTGGCCTACACAACCTACAGGCTCAGGCCCCTGGAGCCAAACCTGAGGACTGTACTTGCCCTCTCCAAGGGAATTGTGTGTGCCCATTCCAATGGCCACATACCTTCTAATAGGATAAACCTCCAAAGTCCCTGATCCATCACATTAGTGGTGGCTTCCCAGGTAAAACTGGGGCAATCTGAGCCCATCTGAGCACCTACCTGTACTCAGACCCATAGACAGATGTCCCCAGAGGTAAAAAGGAAAGAACAGGTCCCTAGGCACTAATCATATCCATTGCTTTGGTTTCCAGGCATCTCTCCTCAGAGGCCTGGATTTCAAAACCAGCATATGGCTGTTTCTTGACTCACCCATCAGAAAACATCTCATCTACCCATGGGAAACTTGCACGTTGGAGCTGTGTCAAAGCCTCTGTTTAGGAGAACCCTTCAGGGCCCCAGTGCCACCGCTTCATTCCAAGGTCTCCATAGACACAAAAGCACATTAGGACCCATCCATAGGAGAGTCCATTTCAACTCAGCCTCCTGGGTTGCTCCCCCAGATCCAGCAGATCTAACCTGTCTTGTGTCTAGGAGACATTTGGAAAGCGAGGTGGGCTACCCAGCCATGCATCCTTAGAACCCTGCTCAGATTCATTGGCCTGGAGCCAAACAACAGGTCTCAATTGTCCTGCAGAAGACACTTTGCAGTTTGGAGCTTCTCACAAATCCCATCGTGGGAAAACCCCCATGGCCTCGTGATGACCCCCCTTCGTGAAGGGGCCATCAGGGACAGAAACACCAACTTGAGCGATCGTCTGATCCTCGCCCTGACTTCAGTTTCACGAGATCTCAATTCAGGTCTGTAGATTGTGCCATCGCTGATACAAAATCCAGAGACAAAAACCTGAGCAAGCGTTTCAGACTCGCACTTTCTTCTTATCCTGAAGAGTTCTTCTCATGGTTTGTAGATCGGGCCTGCCATACCTACGTCCCCAAACCTACTGAGTTTGTGTTTTCAGACTTCTGTCCTCAAAGTCCTGGGCCAGACACCCTCCAGGCTGGGGCCCCTGTAGCCACACATTAGGACTGTGCCTACCAATCCATGGGAATTCTGCCCATTCCATTGTCCAAAATCGTACAAATTAGGAGAAACCTCCAAAGTCCCTGAGGCCATCCCAATATTGTAGGTCGCCCGGAACAAACAAGGACTGTCTGACACCAGCTGATAATCGACCTCGACTCATACCGTAGATTGATGTCGCCAGAGAAGAAGATTGAACCAAACAGGTTCCTAGGCCATAATAGGATCCATTGCCTTGGTTTACAGGCATGTCTCCTCAAAAGCCTGATTCCAATACGAGCATAGGGGTTTTGCTGAGTCACCCATCAGAATTCATCTCGTTTCCACAAGGAAACCTGTGCATGGGAGCCATGTCCAAAGCATAGGAGAGTACTTCAGGGTCCCGGTGCCACCGCCCCATTCCAAGGCCCTCATGGACACAAAAACACATTAGGACCAATCCTCAAGAATGTCCATTTCAACACTGCCACCCTGGTTGCTCCCGCAGAGCCATCAGATCTAAACTGTCTTGTTGCTAGGAGACAATTGGAATGCGAGGCGGGCTTCCCAGGGATCCATCCTCGAACGGTGCTCTGGAGTCATTCCATATGGGATGTCCTGGAGCTGTCCAACAGGTCTCAATTTTCCCGCATAGGAATCCAAGAAGGGGGCATCCCACAACTCCCAACGTGGGAAAACCTCAATGCCCTCGAGATTCCGCTCCCTTCATGAAGCGGCCGTCATGCACGGAACCTCCAACCTGAGCCAACCTCCGATCCTCGCCCTGACTTCAGATGCATGAGATATTGGTTCAGATCTGCAGGGGGTACCTGCCGTGCCCTCGCCCTGAAACCCAAGTCTAGCTTGTCTTCTCAGACTTCCGTCCTCACACTCCTGGCCCCGAAGCCCTCAAGTTTGGCAATTCCGGACCCACAATGTAGCACTCTGCCTGCCCTCTAGAAAAAAATTATTGCCTCATGAGCTTCCCAGGCACCTTCAATGAGGATAAACCTCCACAGCACTCGACTTTACCCAAATTATATAATCTAACCTGGGCACTAATGCACTGTCGGACACAACCTGAGCCGGGACCTCCTGACCAACAACCGGAAAGCAGACCGCACACTGAGCACATAAGACCCGCCATGGCCTTAGGTCATCATCTCTTCCCTACCTCAGTCTTCAGGCCTCAGAACCGAGACATTAACTCCAATCACTGCCGAGGGGTGAGTGTGATGCAGAAATCAGAACACCTCCTTACCCATGGTAAGAAACCTTGTCGTTGTCACGTTGTCCAACGTTCAGTGTAGGAGAAACCAGCATTCACCCTGAGGCCACGACCATTCTTGTTGCGACAAGGGCATAAAAACGCATTGTGACCCTCAGCATGAGTCCTGTCCTCTAGTAAGTTCTCTCAGTGACTGGACCATTAGATGTCATAATGGGCTTGATATGACCCTAGGCCCCAAATTTTAACCAGATTTCTGATTGTCCAGTCACCCCCCCCCAGGGCTCTACTCTGGAATCCCTCATTTGGTGGGACACCAGATGTTAAAAAGAAAACAACATCAAAAAAAAAAAAAAAACGGACTAATTCCATCCCACAGCGTGACCCCGAACCCTTTGGACTGGGCCAAACCACCAGGGAGTAAGACTCGTCCATTTCCCATGAAGTCACCCAGAAATTTCATGACCATGAGTGACACGATATCCAGAGACAAAAACTTGAGCAAGAGCCTCACACTCGCCCTTTTCTCAAATCCCGAAAAGTTCACCTCATGGTCTGTAGATAAGTCCTGCCATACCTATGACCTGAAACATAAGCCAAGTTTGTGTTTTCAGACAAGTGTCCAAACAGCCCTGGCCTACACAACCTACAGGCTCAGGCCCCTGGAGCCAAACCTGAGGACTGTACTTGCCCTCTCCAAGGGAATTGTGTGTGCCCATTCCAAAGGCCACATCCCTTCTAATAGGATAAACCTCCAAAGTCCCTGATCCATCACATTAGTGGTGGCTTCCCAGGTAAAACAGGGGCAATCTGAGCCCATCTGAGCACCTACCTGTACTCAGACTCATAGACAGATGTCCCCAGAGGTAAAAAGGAAAGAACAGGCCCCTAGGTACTAATCATATCCATTGCTTTGGTTTCCAGGCATCTCTCCTCAGAGGCCTGGATTTCAAAACCAGCATATGGCTGTTTCTTGACTCACCCATCAGAAAACATCTCATCTACCCATGGGAAACTTGCACGTTGGAGCTGTGTCAAAGCCTCTGTTTAGGAGAACCCTTCAGGGCCCCAGTGCCACCGCTTCATTCCAAGGTCTCCATAGACACAAAAGCACATTAGGACCCATCCATAGGAGAGTCCATTTCAACTCAGCCTCCTTGGTTGCTCCCCCAGAACCAGCAGATCTAACCTGTCTTGTGTCTAGAAGACAATTGTAATGCGAGGTGGGCTACCCAGCCATGCATCCTTAGAACCCTGCTCAGAATCATTGGCCTGGAGCCAAACAACAGGTCTCAATTGTCCTGCAGAAGACACTTTGCAGTTTGGAGCTTCTCACAAATCCCATCGTGGGAAAACCCCCATGGCCTCGTGATGCCCCCCCTTCGTGAAGGGGCCATCAGGGACAGAAACACCAACTTGAGCGATCGTCTGATCCTCGCCCTGACTTCAGATGCACGAGATCTCGATTCAGGTCTCTAGATTGTGCCATCGCTGATACAAAATCCAGAGCCAAAAACCTGAACAAGCGCCTCAGACTCGCACTTTCTTCATATCCTGAAGAGTTCTTCTCATGGTTTGTAGATCGGGCCTGCCATACCTACGTCCCCAAACCTAAGCTGAGTTTGTGTTTTCAGACTTCTGTCCTCAAAGTCCTGGGCCAGACACCCTCCAGGCTGGGGCCCCTGTAGCCAAACATTAGGACTGTGCCTACCAATCCATGGGAATTCTGCCCATTCCATTGTCCAAAATCGTACAAATTAGGAGAAACCTCCAAAGTCCCTGAGGCCATCCCAATAGTGTAGTTCGCCCGGAACAAACAAGGACTGTCTGACACCAGCTGATAATCTACCTCCACTCATACCATAAATGGATGTCCCCAGAGGACAAGATTGAACCAGACAGGACCCGAGGCCATAATAGAATCCATTGCCTTGGTTTACAGGCATGTCTCCTCAAAAGCCTGATTCCAATACGAGCATAGGGGTTTTGCTGAGGCACCCATCAGAACTCATCTCGTTTCCACAAGGAAACCTGTGCATGGGAGCCATGTCCAAAGCATAGGAGAGTATCAGGGTCCCGGTGCCACCGCCCCATTCCAAGGCCCTCATGGACACAAAAACACATTAGGACCCATCCTCAGGAAAGTCCATTTCAACACAGCCACCCCGGTTGCTCCCGCAGAGCCATCAGATCTAAACTCTCTTGTTGCTAGGAGACAATTGGAATGCGAGGCGGGCTTGCCAGACATCCATCCTCGAACGGTGCTCTGGTGTCATTCCATATGGGATGTCCTGGAGATGTCCAACAGCTCTCAATTGTCCCGCATAGGAATCTTTGAAGGGGGCATCCCACAACTCCCAACGTGGGAAAATCTCAATGGCCTCGAGATTCCGCTCACTTCATGAAGCGGCCGTCATGCACGGAAACTCCAACCTGAGCCAACGTCTGATCCTCGCCCTGACTTCAGATGCATGAGTATTGGTTCAGATCTGCAGGGGGTACCTGCCGTGCCCTCGCCCTGAAACCCAAGTCTAGCTTGTCTTCTCAGACTTCCATCCTCACACTCCTGGCCCCGAAGCCCTCAAGTTTGGCCATTCCGGACCCACAATGCAGCACTCTGCCTGCCCTCTAGAAAAAAATTATTGCCTCATGAGCTGCCCAGGCAACTTCAATGAGGATAAACCTCCACAGCACTCGACTTTTCCCAAATTATATAAGCTAACCTGGGCACTAATGCACTGTCGGACACAACCTGAGCCGGGACCTCCTGACCAACACCCGGAAAGCAGACCGCACACTGAGCACATAAGACCCGCCATGGCCTTAGGTCATCATCTCTTCCCTACCTCAGTCTTCAGGCCACAGAATCGAGACATTAACTCCAATCACTGCCCAGGGGTGAGTGTGATGCAGAAATCAAAACACTTCCTTACCCATGGTAAGAAACCTTGTGGTTGGCACGTTGTCCAACGTTCAGTGTAGGAGAAACCAGCATTCACCCTGAGGCCCCGCCCATTCTTGAGTGCGACAAGGGCATAAACACGCATTGTGACCCTCAGCATGAGTCCTGTCCTCTAGTAAGTCCTCTCAGTGACTGGACCATTAGATGTCATAATGGGCTTGATATGACCCTAGGCCCCAATTTTTAACCAGATTTCTGATTGTCTAGTCACCCCCCCCCTGGATCTACTCTGGAATCCCTCATTTGGTGGGACACCTGATGTTAAAAAGAAAACAACATAAAAAAATAAAAAAGGACTTCTTCCATCCCACAGAGTGACCCCAAACCCTTTGGACTGGGCCAAACCACCAGGGAGTAAGACTCGTCCATTTCCCATGAAGTCACCCAGAAATTTCACGACCATGAGTGACACGATATCCAGAGACAAAAACTTGAGCAAGAGCCTCACACTCGCCCTTTTTTCAAATCCCGAAAAGTTCTCCTCATGGTCTGTAGATAAGTCCTGCCATACCTATGACCTGAAACATAAGCCAAGTTTGTGTTTTCAGACAAGTGTCCAAACAGCCCTGGCCTACACAACCTACAGGCTCAGGCCCCTGAGCCAAACCTGAGGACTGTGCTTGCCCTCTCCAAGGGAATTGTGTGTGCACATTCCAAAGGCCACATCCCTTCTAATAGGTTAAACCTCCAAAGTCCCTGATCCATCACATTAGTGGTGGCTTCCCAGGTAAAACAGGGGCAATCTGAGCCCATCTGAGCACCTACCTGTACTCAGACGCATAGACAGATGTCCCCAGAGGTAAAAAGGAAAGAACAGGCCCCTAGGCACTAATCATATACATTTCTTTGGTTTCCAGGCATCTCTCCTCAGAGGCCTGGATTTCAAAACGAGCATATGGCTGTCTCTTGACTCACCCATCAGAAAACATCTCATCTACCCATGGGAAACTTGCACGTTGGAGCTGTGTCAAAGCCTCTGTTTAGGAGAACACTTCAGGGCCCCAGTGCCACCGCTTCATTCCAAGGTCTCCATAGACACAAAAGCACATTAGGACCCATCCATAGGAGAGTCCATTTCAACTCAGCCTCCTTGGTTGCTCCCCCAGAACCAGCAGATCTAACCTGTCTTGTGTCTAGGAGACAATTGGAATGCGAGGTGGGCTACCCAGCCATGCATCCTTAGAACCCTGCTCAGAATCATTGGCCTGGAGCCAAACAACAGGTCTCAATTGTCCTGCAGAAGACACTTTGCAGTTTGGAGCTTCTCACAAATCCCATCGTGGGAAAACCCCCATGGCCTCGTGATGACCCCCCTTCGTGAAGGGGCCATCAGGGACAGAAACACCAACTTGAGCGATCGTCTGATCCTCTCCCTGACGTCAAATGCACGAGATCTCGATTCAGGTCTCTAGATTGTGCCATCGCTGATACAAAATCCAGAGACAAAAACCTGAACAAGCGCCTCAGACTCGCACTTTCTTCATATCCTGAAGAGTTCTTCTCATGGTTTGTAGATCGGGCCTGCCATACCTACGTCCCCAAACCTAAGCTGAGTTTGTGTTTTCAGACTTCTGTCCTCAAAGTCCTGGGCCAGACACCCTCCAGGCTGGGGCCCCTGTAGCCACACATTAGGACTGTGCCTACCAATCCATGGGAATTCTGCCCATTCCATTGTCCAAAATCGTACAAATTAGGAGAAACCTCCAAAGTCCCTGAGGCCATCCCAATAGTGTAGTTCGCCCGGAACAAACAAGGACTGTCTGACACCAGCTGATAATCTACCTCCACTCATACCATAAATGGATGTCCCCAGAGGACAAGATTGAACCAGACAGGACCCGAGGCCATAATAGAATCCATTGCCTTGGTTTACAGGCATGTCTCCTCAAAAGCCTGATTCCAATACGAGCATAGGGGTTTTGCTGAGGCACCCATCAGAACTCATCTCGTTTCCACAAGGAAACCTGTGCATGGGAGCCATGTCCAAAGCATAGGAGAGTACTTCAGGGTCCCGGTGCCACCGCCCCATTCCAAGGCCCTCATGGACACAAAAACACATTAGGACCCATCCTCAGGAAAGTCCATTTCAACACAGCCACCCCGGTTGCTCCCGCAGAGCCATCAGATCTAAACTCTCTTGTTGCTAGGAGACAATTGGAATGCGAGGCGGGCTTGCCAGACATCCATCCTCGAACGGTGCTCTGGTGTCATTCCATATGGCATGTCCTGGAGATGTCCAACAGCTCTCAATTGTCCCGCATAGGAATCTTTGAAGGGGGCATCCCACAACTCCCAACGTGGGAAAATCTCAATGGCCTCGAGATTCCGCTCACTTCATGAAGCGGCCGTCATGCACGGAAACTCCAACCTGAGCCAACGTCTGATCCTCGCCCTGACTTCAGATGCATGAGTATTGGTTCAGATCTGCAGGGGGTACCTGCCGTGCCCTCGCCCTGAAACCCAAGTCTAGCTTGTCTTCTCAGACTTCCATCCTCACACTCCTGGCCCCGAAGCCCTCAAGTTTGGCCATTCCGGACCCACAATGCAGCACTCTGCCTGCCCTCTAGAAAAAAATTATTGCCTCATGAGCTGCCCAGGCAACTTCAATGAGGATAAACCTCCACAGCACTCGACTTTACCCAAATTATATAAGCTAACCTGGGCACTAATGCACTGTCGGACACAACCTGAGCCGGGACCTCCTGACCAACACCCGGAAAGCAGACCGCACACTGAGCACATAAGACCCGCCATGGCCTTAGGTCATCATCTCTTCCCTACCTCAGTCTTCAGGCCTCAGAATCGAGACATTAACTCCAATCACTGCCCAGGGGTGAGTGTGATGCAGAAATCAAAACACTTCCTTACCCATGGTAAGAAACCTTGTGGTTGGCACGTTGTCCAACGTTCAGTGTAGGAGAAACCAGCATTCACCCTGAGGCCCCGCCCATTCTTGAGTGCGACAAGGGCATAAACACGCATTGTGACCCTCAGCATGAGTCCTGTCCTCTAGTAAGTCCTCTCAGTGACTGGACCATTAGATGTCATAATGGGCTTGATATGACCCTAGGCCCCAATTTTTAACCAGATTTCTGATTGTCTAGTCACCCCCCCCCTGGACTCTACTCTGGAATCCCTCATTTGGTGGGACACCTGATGTTAAAAAGAAAACAACATAAAAAAATAAAAAAGGACTTCTTCCATCCCACAGAGTGACCCCAAACCCTTTGGACTGGGCCAAACCACCAGGGAGTAAGACTCGTCCATTTCCCATGAAGTCACCCAGAAATTTCACGACCATGAGTGACACGATATCCAGAGACAAAAACTTGAGCAAGAGCCTCACACTCGCCCTTTTTTCAAATCCCGAAAAGTTCTCCTCATGGTCTGTAGATAAGTCCTGCCATACCTATGACCTGAAACATAAGCCAAGTTTGTGTTTTCAGACAAGTGTCCAAACAGCCCTGGCCTACACAACCTACAGGCTCAGGCCCCTGAGCCAAATCTGAGGACTGTGCTTGCCCTCTCCAAGGGAATTGTGTGTGCACATTCCAAAGGCCACATCCCTTCTAATAGGTTAAACCTCCAAAGTCCCTGATCCATCACATTAGTGGTGGCTTCCCAGGTAAAACAGGGGCAATCTGAGCCCATCTGAGCACCTACCTGTACTCAGACGCATAGACAGATGTCCCCAGAGGTAAAAAGGAAAGAACAGGCCCCTAGGCACTAATCATATACATTTCTTTGGTTTCCAGGCATCTCTCCTCAGAGGCCTGGATTTCAACGAGCATATGGCTGTCTCTTGACTCACCCATCAGAAAACATCTCATCTACCCATGGGAAACTTGCACGTTGGAGCTGTGTCAAAGCCTCTGTTTAGGAGAACCCTTCAGGGCCCCAGTGCCACCGCTTCATTCCAAGGTCTCCATAGACGCAAAAGCACATTAGGACCCATCCATAGGAGAGTCCATTTCAACTCAGCCTCCTTGGTTGCTCCCCCAGAACCAGCAGATCTAACCTGTCTTGTGTCTAGGAGACAATTGGAATGCGAGGTGGGCTACCCAGCCATGCATCCTTAGAACCCTGCTCAGAATCATTGGCCTGGAGCCAAACAACAGGTCTCAATTGTCCTGCAGAAGACACTTTGCAGTTTGGAGCTTCTCACAAATCCCATCGTGGGAAAACCCCCATGGCCTCGTGATGCCCCCCCTTCGTGAAGGGGCCATCAGGGACAGAAACACCAACTTGAGCGATCGTCTGATCCTCTCCCTGACGTCATGCACGAGATCTCGATTCAGGTCTCTAGATTGTGCCATCGCTGATACAAAATCCAGAGACAAAAACCTGAACAAGCGCCTCAGACTCGCACTTTCTTCATATCCTGAAGAGTTCTTCTCATGGTTTGTAGATCGGGCCTGCCATACCTACGTCCCCAAACCTAAGCTGAGTTTGTGTTTTCAGACTTCTGTCCTCAAAGTCCTGGGCCAGACACCCTCCAGGCTGGGGCCCCTGTAGCCACACATTAGGACTGTGCCTACCAATCCATGGGAATTCTGCCCATTCCATTGTCCAAAATCGTACAAATTAGGAGAAACCTCCAAAGTCCCTGAGGCCATCCCAATAGTGTAGTTCGCCCGGAACAAACAAGGACTGTCTGACACCAGCTGATAATCTACCTCCACTCATACCTTAAATGGATGTCCCCAGATGACAAGATTGAACCAGACAGGACCCGAGGCCATAATAGAATCCATTGCCTTGGTTTACAGGCATGTCTCCTCAAAAGCCTGATTCCAATACGAGCATAGGGGTTTTGCTGAGGCACCCATCAGAACTCATCTCGTTTCCACAAGGAAACCTGTGCATGGGAGCCATGTCCAAAGCATAGGAGAGTACTTCAGGGTCCCGGTGCCACCGCCCCATTCCAAGGCCCTCATGGACACAAAAACACATTAGGACCCATCCTCAGGAAAGTCCATTTCAACACAGCCACCCCGGTTGCTCCCGCAGAGCCATCAGATCTAAACTCTCTTGTTGCTAGGAGACAATTGGAATGCGAGGCGGGCTTGCCAGACATCCATCCTCGAACGGTGCTCTGGTGTCATTCCATATGGGATGTCCTGGAGATGTCCAACAGCTCTCAATTGTCCCGCATAGGAATCTTTGAAGGGGGCATCCCACAACTCCCAACGTGGGAAAATCTCAATGGCCTCGAGATTCCGCTCACTTCATGAAGCGGCCGTCATGCACGGAAACTCCAACCTGAGCCAACGTCTGATCCTCGCCCTGACTTCAGATGCATGAGTATTGGTTCAGATCTGCAGGGGGTACCTGCCGTGCCCTCGCCCTGAAACCCAAGTCTAGCTTGTCTTCTCAGACTTCCGTCCTCACACTCCTGGCCCCGAAGCCATCAAGTTTGGCCATTCCGGACCCACAATGCAGCACTCTGCCTGCCCTCTAGAAAAAAATTATTGCCTCATGAGCTGCCCAGGCAACTTCAATGAGGATAAACCTCCACAGCACTCGACTTTTCCCAAATTATATAAGCTAACCTGGGCACTAATGTACTGTCGGACACAACCTGAGCCCGGACCTCCTGACCAACACCCGGAAAGCAGACCGCACACTGAGCACATAAGACCCGCCATGGCCTTAGGTCATCATCTCTTCCCTACCTCAGTCTTCAGGCCTCAGAACCGAGACATTAACTCCAATCACTGCCCAGGGGTGAGTGTGATGCAGAAATCAAAACACCTCCTTACCCATGGTAAGAAACCTTGTGGTTGGCACGTTGTCCAACGTTCAGTGTAGGAGAAACCAGCATTCACCCTGAGGCCCCGCCCATTCTTGAGTGCGACAAGGGCATAAACACGCATTGTGACCCTCAGCATGAGTCGTGTCCTCTAGTAAGTCCTCTCAGTGACTGGACCATTAGATGTCATAATGGGCTTGATATGACCCTAGGCCCCAATTTTTAACCAGATTTCTGATTGTCCAGTCACCCCCCCCCAAGGTCTCTACTCTGGAATCCCTAATTTGGTGGGACACCTGATGTTAAAAAGAAAACAACATAAAAAAAAAAAAAACGGACTAATTCCATCCCACAGAGTGACCCCAAACCCTTTGGACTGGGCCAAACCACCAGGGAGTAAGACTCGTCCATTTCCCATGAAGTCACCCAGAAATTTCACGACCATGAGTGACACGATATCCAGAGACAAAAACTTGAGCAAGAGCCTCACACTCGCCCTTTTTTCAAATCCCGAAATGTTCCCCTCATGGTCTGTAGATAAGTCCTGCCATACCTATGACCTGAAACATAAGCCAAGTTTGTGTTTTCAGACAAGTGTCCAAACAGCCCTGGCCTACACAACCTACAGGCTCAGGCCCCTGGAGCCAAACCTGAGGACTGTACTTGCCCTCTCCAAGGGAATTGTGTGTGCCCATTCCAAAGGCCACATCCCTTCTAATAGGATAAACCTCCAAAGTCCCTGATCCATCACATTAGTGGTGGCTTCCCAGGTAAAACAGGGGCAATCTGAGCCCATCTGAGCACCTACCTGTACTCAGACCCATAGACAGATGTCCCCAGAGGTAAAAAGGAAAGAACAGGCCCCTAGGCACTAATCATATCCATTGCTTTGGTTTCCAGGCATCTCTCCTCAGAGGCCTGGATTTCAAAACCAGCATATGGCTGTCTCTTGACTCACCCATCAGAAAACATCTCATCTACCCATGGGAAACTTGCACGTTGGAGCTGTGTCAAAGCCTCTGTTTAGGAGAACCCTTCAGGGCCCCAGTGCCACCGCTTCATTCCAAGGTCTCCATAGACACAAAAGCACATTAGGACCCATCCATAGGAGAGTCCATTTCAACTCAGCCTCCTTGGTTGCTCCCCCAGAACCAGCAGATCTAACCTGTCTTGTGTGTAGGAGACAATTGGAATGCGAGGTGGGCTACCCAGCCATGCATCCTTAGAACCCTGCTCAGAATCATTGGCCTGGAGCCAAACAACAGGTCTCAATTGTCCTGCAGAAGACACTTTGCAGTTTGGAGCTTCTCACAAATCCCATCGTGGGAAAACCCCCATGGCCTCGTGATGCCCCCCCTTCGTGAAGGGGCCATCAGGGACAGAAACACCAACTTGAGCGATCGTCTGATCCTCGCCCTGACGTCAGATGCACGAGATCTCGATTCAGGTCTCTAGATTGTGCTATCGCTGATACAAAATCCAGAGACAAAAACCTGAACAAGCGCCTCAGACCCGCTCTTTCTTCATATCCTGAAGAGTTCTTCTCATGGTTTGTAGATCGGGCCTGCCATACCTACGTCCCCAAACCTAAGCTGAGTTTGTGTTTTCAGACTTCTGTCCTCAAAGTCCTGGGCCAGACACCCTCCAGGCTGGGAACCCTGTAGCCACACATTAGGACTGTGCCTACCAATCCATGGGAATTCTGCCCATTCCATTGTCCAAAATCGTACAAATTAGGAGTAACCTCCAAAGTCCCTGAGGCCATCCCAATAGTGTAGTTCGCCCGGAACAAACAAGGACTGTCTGACACCAGCTGATAAACTACCTCCACTCATACCATAAATGGATGTCCCCAGAGGACAAGATTGAACCAGACAGGACCCTAGGCCATAATAGGATCCATTGCCTTGGTTTACAGGCATGTCTCCTCAAAAGCCTGATTCCAATACGAGCATAGGGGTTTTGCTGAGGCACCCATCAGAACTCATCTCGTTTCCACAAGGAAACCTGTGCATAGGAGCCATGTCCAAAGCATAGGAGAGTACTTCAGGGTCCCGGTGCCACCGCCCCATTCCAAGGCCCTCATGGACACAAAAACACATTAGGACCCATCCTCAGGAAAGTCCATTTCAACACAGCCACCCCGGTTGCTCCCGCAGAGCCATCTGATCTAAACTCTCTTGTTGCTAGGAGACAATTGGAATGCGAGGCGGGCTTCCCAGGCATCCATCCTCGAACGGTGCTCTGGTGTCATTCCATATGGGATGTCCTGGAGATGTCCAACAGCTCTCAATTGTCCCACATAGGAATCTTTGAAGGGGGCCTCCCACAACTCCCAACGTGGGAAAACCTCAATGGCCTCGAGATTCCGCTCACTTTATGAAGTGCCCGTCATGCACGGAAACTCCAACCTGAGCCAACGTCTGATCCTCGCCCTGAGTTCAGATGCATGAGTATTGGTTCAGATCTGCAGGGGGTACCTGCCGTGCCCTCGCCCTGAAACCCAAGTCTAGCTTGTTTTCTCAGACTTCCGTCCTCACACTCCTGGCCCCGAAGCCCTCAAGTTTGGCCATTCCGGACCCACAATGCAGCACTCTGCCTGCCCTCTAGAAAAAAACTATTGCCTCATGAGCTGCCCAGGCAACTTCAATAAGGATAAACCTCCACGGCACTCGACTTTACCCAAATTATATAGTCTAACCTGGGCACTAATGCACTGTCGGACACAACCTGAGCCGGGACCTCCTGACCAACACCCGGAAAGCAGACCGCACATTGAACACATAAGACCCGCCATGGCCTTAGGTCATCATCTCTTCCCTACCTCAGTCTTCAGGCCTCAGAACCGAGACATTAACACCAATCACTGCCCAGGGGTGAGTGTGATGCAGAAATCAAAACACCTCCTTACCCATGGTAAGAAACCTTGTGGTTGTCACGTTGTCCAACGTTCAGTGTAGGATAAACCAGCATTCACCCTGAGGCCCCGCCCATTCTTGAGTGCGACAAGGGCATAAACACGCATTGTGACCCTCAGCATGAGTCGTGTCCTCTAGTAAGTCCTCTCAGTGACTGGACCATTAGATGTCATAATGGGCTTGATATGACCCTAGGCCCCAATTTTTAACCAGATTTCTGATTGTCCAGTCACCCCCCCCCAAGGTCTCTACTCTGGAATCCCTCATTTGGTGGGACACCTGATGTTAAAAGAAAACAACATAAAAAAAAAACGGACTTCTTCCATCCCACAGAGTGACCCCAAACCCTTTGGACTGGGCCAAACCACCAGGGAGTAAGACTCGTCCATTTCCCATGAAGTCACCCAGAAATTTCACGACCATGAGTGACACGATATCCAGAGACAAAAACTTGAGCAAGAGCCTCACACTCGCCCTTTTTTCAAATCCCGAGAAGTTCTCCTCATGGTCTGTAGATAAGTCCTGCCATACCTATGACCTGAAACATAAGCCAAGTTTGTGTTTTCAGACAAGTGTCCAAACAGCCCTGGCCTACTCAACCTACAGGCTCAGGCCCCTGGAGCCAAACCTGAGGACTGTACTTGCGCTCTCCAAGGGAATTGTGTGTGCCCATTCCAAAGGCCACATCCCTTCTAATAGGATAAACCTCCAAAGTCCCTGATCCATCACATTAGTGGTGGCTTCCCAGGTAAAACAGGGGCAATCTGAGCCCATCTGAGCACCTACCTGTACTCAGACCCATAGACAGATGTCCCCAGAGGTAAAAAGGAAAGAACAGGCCCCTAGGCACTAATCATATCCATTGCTTAGGTTTCCAGGCATCTCTCCTCAGAGGCCTGGATTTCAAAACCAGCATATGGCTGTCTCTTGACTCACCCATCAGAAAACATCTCATCTACCCGTGGGAAACTTGCACGTTGGAGCTGTGTCAAAGCCTCTGTTTAGGAGAACCCTTCATGGCCCCAGTGCCACCGCTTCATTCCAAGGTCTCCATAGACACAAAAGCACATTAGGACCCATCCATAGGAGAATCCATTTCAACTCAGCCTCCTTGGTTGCTCCCCCAGAACCAGCAGATCTAACCTGTCTTGTGTCTAGGAGACAATTGGAATGCGTGGTGGGCTACCCAGCCATGCATCCTTAGAACCCTGCTCAGAATCATTGGCCTGGATCCAAACAACAGGTCTCAATTGTCCTGCAGAAGACACTTTGCAGTTTGGAGCTTCTCACAAATCCCATCGTGGGAAAACCCCCATGGCCTCGTGATGCCCCCCCTTCGTGAAGGGGCCATCAGGGACAGAAACACCAACTTGAGCGATCGTCTGATCCTCGCCCTGACGTCAGATGCACGAGATCTCGATTCAGGTCTCTAGATTGTGCTATCACTGATACAAAATCCAGAGACAAAAACCTGAACAAGCGCCTCAGACTCGCACTTTTTTCATATCCTGAAGAGTTCTTCTCATGGTTTGTAGATCGGGCCTGCCATACCTACGTCCCCAAACCTAAGCTGAGTTTGTGTTTTCAGACTTCTGTCCTCAAAGTCCTGGGCCAGACACCCTCCAGGCTGGGACCCCTGTAGCCACACATTAGGACTGTGCCTACCAATCCATGGGAATTCTGCCCATTCCAAGGTCCAAAATCGTACAAATTAGGAGAAACCTCCAAAGTCCCTGAGGCCATCCCAATAGTGTAGTTCGCCCGGAACAAACAAGGACTGTCTGACACCAGCTGATAATCTACCTCCACTCATACCATAAATGGATGTCCCCAGAGGACAAGATTGAACCAGACAGGACCCTAGGCCATAATAGGATCCATTGCCTTGGTTTACAGGCATGTCTCCTCAAAAGCCTGATTCCAATACGAGCATAGGGGTTTTGCTGAGGCACCCATCAGAACTCATCTCGTTTCCACAAGGAAACCTGTGCATGGGAGCCATGTCCAAAGCATAGGAGAGTACTTCAGGGTCCCGGTGCCACCGCCCCATTCCAAGGCCCTCATGGACACAAAACACATTAGGACCCATCCTCAGGAAAGTCCATTTCAACACAGCCACCCCGGTTGCTCCCGCAGAGCCATCTGATCTAAACTCTCTTGTTGCTAGGAGACAATTGGAATGCGAGGCGGGCTTCCCAGGCATCCATCCTCGAACGGTGCTCTGGTGTCATTCCATATGGGATGTCCTGGAGATGTCCAACAGCTCTCAATTGTCCCACATAGGAATCTTTGAAGGGGGCATCCCACAACTCCCAACGTGGGAAAACCTCAATGGCCTCGAGATTCCGCTCACTTCATGAAGCGGCCGTCATGCACGGAAACTCCAACCTAGGCCAACGTCTGATCCTCGCCCTGAGTTCAGATGCATGAGTATTGGTTCAGATCTGCAGGGGGTACCTGCCGTGCCCTCGCCCTGAAACCCAAGTCTAGCTTGTTTTCTCAGACTTCCGTCCTCACACTCCTGGCCCCGAAGCCCTCAAGTTTGGCCATTCCGGACCCACAATGCAGCACTCTGCCTGCCCTCTAGAAAAAAATTATTGCCTCATGAGCTGCCCAGGCAACTTCAATGAGGATAAACCTCCACAGCACTCGACTTTACCCAAATTATATAGTCTAACCTGGGCACTAATGCACTGTCGGACACAACCTGAGCCGGGACCTCATGACCAACACCCGGAAAGCAGACGGCACATTGAACACATAAGACCCGCCATGGCCTTAGGTCATCATCTCTTCCCTACCTCAGTCTTCAGGCCTCAGAACCGAGACATTAACACCAATCACTGCCCAGGGGTGAGTGTGATGCAGAAATCAAAACACCTCCTTACCCATGGTAAGAAACCTTGTGGTTGTCACGTTGTCCAACGTTCAGTGTAGGATAAACCAGCATTCACCTGAGGCCCTGCCCATTCTTGAGTGCGACAAGGGCATAAACACGCATTGTGACCCTCAGCATGAGTCCTGTCCTCTAGTAAGTCCTCTCAGTGACTGGACCATTAGATGTCATAATGGGCTTGATATGACTCTAGGCCCCAATTTTTAACCAGATTTCTGATTGTCCAGTCACCACCCCCCAAGGTCTCTACTCTGGAATCCCTCATTTGGTGGGACACCTGATGTTAAAAAGAAAACAACATAAAAAAAACGGACTTCTTCCATCCCACAGAGTGACCCCAAACCCTTTGGACTGGGCCAAACCACCAGGGAGTAAGACTCGTCCATTTCACGTGGAGTCACCCAGAAATTTCACGACCATGAGTGACACGATATCCAGAGACAAAAACTTGAGCAAGAGCCTCACCCTTGCCCTTTTCTCAAATCCCGAAAAGTTCTCATGGTCTGTAGATAAGTCCTGCCATACCTATGACCTGAAACATAAGCCAAGTTTGTGTTTTCAGACAACTGTCCAAACAGCCCTGGCCTACACAACCTACAGGCTCAGGCGCCTGGAGCCAAACCTGAGGACTGTACTTGCGCTCTCCAAGGGAATTGTGTGTGCCCATTATAATGGCCACATTCCTTCTAATAGGATAAACCTCCAAAGTCCCTGTCCATCACATTAGTGGTGGCGTCCCAGGTAAAATAGGGGCAATCTGAGCCCATATGAGCACCTACCTGTACTCAGACCCATAGACAGATGTCCCCAGAGGTAAAAAGGAAAGAACAGGCCCCTAGGCACTAATCATATCCATTGCTTTGGTTTCCAGGCATCTCTCCTCAGAGGCCTGGATTTCAAAACCAGCATATGGGTGTCACTTGACTCACCCATCAGAAAACATCTCATCTACCCATGGGAAACTTGCACGTTGGAGCTGTGTCAAAGCCTCTGTTTAGGAGAACCCTTCAGGGCCCCAGGGCCACCGCTTCATTCCAGGTCTCCATAGACACAAAAGCACATTAGGACCCATCCATAGTAGAGTCCATTTCAACTCAGCCTCCTCGGTTGCTCCCCCAGATCCAGCAGATCTAACCTGTCTTGTGTCTAGGGGACGATTGGAATGCCAGGTTGGCTACCAAGCCATGCATCCGTAGAACCCTGCTCAGAATCATTGGCCTGGAGCCAAACAACAGGTCTCAATTGTCCTGCAGAAGACACTTTGCAGTTTGGAGCTTCTCACAAATCCCATCGTTGGAAAACCCCCATTGCCTCGTGATGCCCCCCTTCGTGAAGGGCCATCAGGGACAGAAACACCAAAGTGAGTGATCGTCTGATCCTCGCCCTGACTTCAGTTGCACGAGATCTCGATTCAGGTCTGTAGATTGTGCCATCGCTGATACAAAATCCAGAGACAAAAACATGAGCAAGCGCCTCAGACTCGCACTTTCTTCATATCCTGAAGAGTTCTTCTCATGGTTTGTAGATCGGGCCTGCCATACCTACGTCTCCAAACCTAAGCTGAGTTTGTGTTTTCAGACTTCTGTCCTCAAAGTCCTGGGCCACACACCTTCCAGGCTGGGACCCCTGGACCCACACATTAGGACTGTGCCTACCAATCCATGGGAATTCTGCCCATTCCATTGTCCAAAATAGTACATATTAAGAGAAACCTCCAAAGTCTATGAGGCCTACCCAATAGTGTAGGTCACCCGGAACAAACAAGGACTGTCTGACACCAGGTGATAATCTACCTCCACTCATACCATAAATGGATGTCCCCAGAGGAGAAGATTGAACCAGACAGGACCCTAGGCCATAATACGATCCATTGCCTTGGTTTAAAGGCATGTCTCCTCAAAAGCCTGATTCCAATACGAGCATAGGGGTTTTGCTGAGGCACCCATCAGAACTCATCTCGTCTCCACAAGGAAACCTGTGCATGGGAGCCATGTCCAAAGCATAGGAGAGTACTTCCGGGTCCCGGTGCCACCGCCCATTCCAAGGCCCTCATAGACACCAAAACACATTAGGACCCAACCTCAGGAAAGTCCATTTCAACTCAGCCACCCCGGTTTCTCCCGCAGAGCCATCAGATCTAAACTGTCTTGTTGCTAGGAGAAAATTGGAATGCGAGGCGGGCTTCCCAGGAATCCATCCTCGAACGGTGCTCTGGAGTCATTCCATATGGGATGTCCTGGAGCTGTCCAACAGGTCTCAATTGTCCCGCAGAAGGAATCCATGAAGGGGGCATCCCACAACTCCCAACGTGGGAAAACCTCAATGGCCTCGAGATTCCGCTCCCTTCATGAAGCGGCCATCATGCACGGAAACTCCAACCTGAGCCAACGTCTTATCCTCGCCCTGAGTTCAGATGCATGAGTATTGGTTCAGATCTGCAGGGGGTACCTGCCGTGCCCTCGCCCTGAAACCCAAGTCTAGCTTGTCTTCTCAGACTTCTGTCCTCACACTCCTGGCCCCGAAGCCCTCAAGTTTGGCCATTCCGGACCCACAATGCAGCACTCTGCCTGCCCTCTAGAAAAAAATTATTGCCTCATGAGCTGCCCAGGCACCCTCAATGAGGATAAACCTCCACAACACTCGACTTTACCCAAATTATATACTCTAACCTGGGCACTAATGCACTGTTGGACACAACCTGAGCCCGGACATCCTGACCAACACCCGGAAAGCAGACCGCACACTGAGCACATAAGTCCTGCCATGGCCTTAGGTCATCATCTCTTCCCTACATCAGTCTTCAGGCCTCAGAACCGAGACATTAACTCCAATCACTGCCGAGGGGTGAGTGTGATGCAGAAATCTGAACTCCTTTTTACCCATGGTAAGAAACCTTGTGGTTGGCACGTTGTCCAACATTCAGTGTAGGATAAACCAGCATTCACCCTGAGGCCCCGCCCATTCTTGAGTGCGACAAGGGCATAAACACGCATTGTGACCCTCAGCATGAGTCCTGTCCTCTAGTAAGTCCTCTCAGTGACTAGACCATTAGATGTCATAATAGGCTTGATATGTCCCTAGTCCCCAATTTTTAACCAGATTTCTGATTGTCCCGTTACCCACTCCACGGCTCTACTCTGGAATCCCTCAATTTGTGGGACACCTGAAGTTAAAAAGAAAACAACATCAAAAAAAAATTAAAAGGACTTCTTCCATCCCACAGAGTGACCCCAAATGCTTTGGACTGGGCCAAACCACCAGGGAGTAAGACTCGTCCATTTCCCATGAAGTCACCCAGAAATTTCACGACCATGAGTGACACGATATCCAGAGACAAAAACTTGAGCAAGAGCCTCACACTCGCCCTTTTCTAAAATCCCGAATAGTTCTCCTCATGGTCTGTAGATAATTCCTGCCATACCTATGACCTGAAACATTCGCCAAGTTTGTGTTTTCAGAGAACTGTCCAAACAGCCCAGGCCTACACAACCTACAGGCTCAGGCCCCTGGAGCCAAACCTGTGGACTGTACTTGCCCTCTCCAATGGAATTTTGTGTGCCCATTCCAATGGCCACATCCCTTCTAAGAGGATAAACTTCCAAGGTCCCTGATCCATCACATTAGTGGTGGCTTCCCAGGTAAAACAAGTGCAATCTGAGCCCATCTGAGCACCTACCTGTACTCAGATCCATAGACAGATGTCCCCAGATGTAAAAAGGATAGAACAGGCCCCTAGGCACTAATCATATCCATTGCTTTGGTTTCCAGGCATTACTCCTCAGAAGCCTGGATTTCATAACCAGCATATGGCTGTTTCTTGACTCACCCATCAGAAAACATCTCATCTACACTTGGGAAACTTGCACGTTGGAGCTGTGTCAAAGCCTCTGTTTAGGAGAACCCTTCAGGACCCCAGTGCCACCGCTTCATTCCAAGGTCTCCTTAGACACAAAAGCACATTAGGGCCCATCCAGACGAGAGTCCATTTCAACACAGCTACCTCGGTTGCTCCCCCAGATCCAGCAGATCTAACCTGTCTTGTTTCTAGGAGACAATTGGAATGCGAGGTGGGCTACCCAGCCATATATCCTTAGAACCCTGCTCAGATTCATTGGCCTGGTGCCAAACAACAGGTCTCAATTGTCCTGCAGAAGACACTTTGCAGTTTGGAGCTTCTCACAAATCCCATCGTGGGAAAACCCCCATGGCCTCGTGATGCCCGCCCTTCGTGAAGGGGCCATCAGGGACCGAAACACCAACTTGAGCGATCGTCTGATCCTCGCCCTGACTTCAGTTGCACGATATCTCGATTCAGGTCTGTAGATTGTGCTATCGCTGATACAAAATCCAGAGACAAAAACCTGAGCAAGCGCCTCAGACTCGCACTTTCTTCATATCCTGAAGAGTTCTTCTCATGGTTTGTAGATCAGGCTGCCATACCTACGTCCCCAAACCTAAGCTGAGTTTGTGTTTCAGACTTCTGTCCTCAAAGTCCTGGGCCACACACCCTCCAGGCTGGGGCCCCTGGAGCCACACATTAGGACTGTGCCTACCAATCCATGGGAATTCTGCCCATTCCAAGGTCCAAAATCGTACAAATTAGGAGAAACCTCCAAAGTCCCTGAAGCCATCCCAATCGTGTAGGTCGCCCGGAACAAACAAGGACTGTCTGACACCAGCTGATAATCTACCTCCACTCATACCATAAATGGATGTCCCCAGAGGACAAATTGAACCAGACAGGACCCTAGGCCATAATAGGATCCATTGCCTTGGTTTAAAGGCATGTCTCCTCAAAAGCCTGATTCCAATACGAGCATAGGGGTTTTGCTGAGGCACCCAGCAGAACTCATCTCGTCTCCACAAGGAAACCTGTGCATGGGAGCCATGTCCAAAGTATAGAAGAGTACATCAGGGTCCCGGTTCCACCGCCCCATTCCAAGGCCCTCATGGACACAAAAACACATTAGTACCCATCCTCAGGAAAGGCCATTTCAACTCAGCCACCCAGGTTGCTCCCGCAGAGCCATCAGATCTAAACTGTCTTGTTGCTAGGAGACAATTGGAATGCGAGGCGGGCTCCCAGGCATTCATCCTCGAACGGTGCTCTGGAGTCATTCCATATGGGATGTCCTGGAGCTGTCCAACTGGTCACAATTGTCCCGCAGAAGAAAACCTTGAAGGGGGAATCCCACAACTCCCAACGTGGGAAAACCTTAATGGCCTCGAGATTTCGGTCTCTTTATGAAGCGGCCGTCATGCACGGAAACTCCAACCTGAGCCAACGTCTGATCCACGCCCTGACTTCAGATGCATGAGTATTGGTTCAGATCTGCAGGGGGTACTTGCCGTGCCCTCGCCCTGAAACCCAAGTCTAGCTTGTCTTCTCAGTCTTCCGTCCACACACTCTGGCCCCGAAACCCTCAAGTTTGGCCATTCCGGACCCACAATGCAGCACTCTGCCTGCCCTCTAGAAAAAAATTATTGCCGCATGAGCTGCCCAGGCACCTTCAATGAGGATAAACCTCCACAGCACTCGAATTCACCCAAATTATATAGTCTAACCTGGGCACTAATGCACTGTCGGACACAATCTGAGCCCGGACCTCCTGACCAACACCCGGAAAGCGGACCGCACACTGAGCACATAAGACCCGCCATGGCCTTAGGTCATCATCTCTTCCCGACCTCAGTTTTCAGGCCTCAGAACCGAGACATTAGCTCCAATCACTGCCCAGGGGTGAGTGTGATGCAGAAATCAGAACACCTCCTTACCATGGTAAGAAACCTTGTGGTTGGCACGTCGTCCAACGTTCAGTGTAGGAGAAACCAGCATTCACCCCGAGGCCCCGCCCATTCTTGAGTGCGACAAGGGCATAAACACGCATTGTGACCCTCAGCATGAGTCCTGTCCTCTAGTAAGTCCTCTCAGTGACTGGACCATTAGATCTCATCATGGGCTTGATATGTCCCTAGACCCAATTTTTAACCAGATTTCTGATTGTCCAATCAACCCCCTCCCAGGACTCTACTCTGAAATCCCTATTTAGTGGGACACCTGATGTTAAAAAGAAAACAACATCAAAAAAAATAAAATAAAAACTGACTTCTTCCATCCCACAGAGGACCCCAAACGCTTTGTACTGGGCCAAACCACCAGGGAGTAAGACTCGTCGTTTCCCATGAAGTCACCCAGAAATTTCACGACCATGAGTGACACGATATCCAGAGACAAAAACTTGAGCAAGAGCCTCACACTCGCCCTTTTCTCAAATCCCGAAAAGTTCTCCTCATAGTCTGTAGATAATTCCTGCCATACCTATGACCTGAAACATAAGCCAAGTTTGTGTTTTCAAACAACTGTCCAAACAGCCCTGGCCTACACAACCTACAGGCTCAGGCCCCTGGAGCCAAACCTGAGGACTGTACTTGCCCTCTCCAAGGGAATTGTGTGTGCCCATTCCAATGGCCACATCCCTTCTAATAGGATGAACCTCCAAAGTCCCTGATCCATCTCATTAGTGATGGCTTCCCAGGTAAAACAGGGGCAATCTGAGCCCATCTGAGCACCTACCTGTACTCAACCCATAGACAGATGTCCCCAGAGAAAAAAAGAAAAGAACAGGCCCCTCAGCACTAATCATATCCATTGCTTTGGTTTCCAGGCATCTCCTCTCAGAGGCCTGGATTTCAAAACCAGCGTATGGCTGTTTCTTGACTCACCCATCAGAAAACATCTCATCTACACATGGGAAACTTGCACGTTGGAGCTGTGTCAAAGCCTCTGTTTAGGAGAACCCTTCAGGGCCCCAGAGCCACTGCTTCATTCCAAGGTCTCCATAGACACAAAAGCACATTAGGACCCATCCATAGGAGAGTCCATTTCAACTCAGCCTCCTCAGTTGCTCCCCCAGATCCAGCAGATCTAACCTGTCTTTTTTCTAGGAGACAATTGGAATGCGAGGTGGGCTACCCAGCCATGCATCCTTAGAACCCTGCTCAGAATCATTGGCCTGGAGCCAAACAGCAAGTCTCAATTGTCCTGCAGAAGACACTTTGCAGTTTGGAGCTTCTCACAAATCCCATCGTGGGAAAACCGCCATGGCCTCGTGATGCCGCCCCTTCATGAAGGGGCCATCAGGGACAGAAACACCAACTTAAGCGATCGTCTGATCCTCGCCCTGACTTCAGATGCACGAGATCTCGATTCAGGTCTGTAGATCGTGCCATAGCTGATACAAATCCAGAGACAAAAACCTGAGCAAGCGCCTCAGACTCGCACTTTCTTCATATCCTGAAGAGTTCTTCTCATGGTTTGTAGATCGGGCCTGCCATACCTACGTCCCCAAACCTAAGCTGAGTTTGTGTTTTCAGACTTCTGTCCTCAAAGTCCTGGGCCACACACCCTCCAGGCTGGGGCCCCTGGAGCCACACATTAGGACTGTGCCTACCAATCCAAGGGAATTCTGCCCAATCCATTGTCCAAAATCGTACAAATTAGGAGAAACCTCCAAAGTCCCTGAGGCCATCCCAATAGTGTAGGTCGCCCGGAACAAACAAGGACTGTCTGACACCAGCTGATAATCTACCTCCACTCATACCATAAATGGATGTCCCCAGAGGAGAAGATTGTACCAGACAGGACCCTAGGCCATAATAGGATCCATTTCCTTGGTTTACAGGCATGTCTCCTCAAAAGCCTGATTCCAATACGAGCATAGGGGTTTTGCTGAGGCACCCATCAGAACTCATCTCGTCTCCACAAGGAAACCTGTGCATGGGAGCCATGTCCAAAGCATAGGAGAGTACTTCAGGGTCCCAGTGCACTGCCCCATTCCAAGGCCCTCATGGACACAAAATCACATTAGGACCCATGCTCAGGAAAGTCCATTTCAACTCAGCCACCCCGGTTGCTCCCGCAGAGCCATCAGATCTAAACTGTCTTGTTGCTAGGAGACAATTGGAATGCGAGGCGTGCTTCCCAGGCATCCATCCTTGAACGGTGCTCTGGAATCATTCCATATGGGATGTCCTGGAGCTGTCCAACAGGTCTCAATTGTCCCGCAGAAGGAATCCTTGAAGGGGGCATCCCACAACTCCCAACGTGGGAAAACCTCAATGGCCTCGAGATTCCGCTCCCTTCATGAAGCGGCCGTCATGCACGGAAACTCCGAACTGAGCCAACGTCTGATCCTCGCCCTGACTTCAGATGCATGAGATATTGGTTCAGATCTGCAGGGGGTACCTACCGTGCCCTCTCCCTGAAATCCAAGTCTAGCTTGTCTTCTCAGACTTCCGTCCTCACACTCCTGGCCCCGAAGCCCTCAAATTTGGCAATTCTGGACCCACAATGTAGACAACAACAGGTCTCAATTGTCCAACAGAAGACACTTTGCAGTTTGGAGCTTCTTACAATTCCCATTTTGGGAAAATCTCCATGGCCTCGTGATGCCCCCCTTCATGAAGGGGCTATCAGGGTCAGAAACTCCAACCTGAGCGATCGTCTGATCCTCGCCCTGACTTCAGATGCATGAGATCTCTATTCAGTTCTGTAGATTGTGCCTGCCATGTCCTCACCCAGAAACCTAAGCCTAGCCTGTGTTCTCAGTCCTCTCTCCTCAGACTACTGGCCCAGAAGCCGTCCAATTTGGCAATCCAGAACTATAAATCAGCACTCTGCCTGCCCTCCAGAAGAAAAACATTGCCCTCTGGGGCTACCAAGTAACCACAAGTGAAGATCAACATTCACCTACCTTGGCTGTACCCCAAATACATAGGCTGAACAGGGCAATAATGCCCTTTCTGACACAGCCTTAGCCTAGACCTCCTGGCCCCACCAAGACAGCTGGCCTCACACTGAGCACATCGAGCCGCCGTGGCCTTGTGTTTTCAGACTTCCTTCCTCACACTCCTGGCAAACAAGCCCTCCGGACTAGGAACTCCAGATCCACAACCCAGCCCAGTGTCTGCCCAACGGAAGAAAAACTTTTCCCTGTGGGGCTCTCCAGAAAACCCAGATGAGGATCAACCTGCTCGGGCCAGGACCGTACCTGAACTGGATAGGCGGCTCTGGGCACTCATGCTCTGCCTGACACAGCCTGAAGCCAGACGTCCAGAAGAAAAGGAGACCGCTGGCCGCACACCCAGCACTTCGGACACGCCATGGTCTTATGCCGTCACCTCTTCCTAACCTTGGTTTTCAGATATCTGAACCTAGACTTTATATCAATTCTCCACGCAGCTGGGTATCGCAAGCACAACACAGAACTCCTCCTTCCCCGTGGCTGTAAAGCTTGCTCTTGGCATGGAGTCACACCTTCAGGGTGGGAGAAACCTTCATGGCCCCTGATGCCACGCCCAATCTTGAGTGCTGCTTGGGCACAAATTCACACTGTGACCCTCAGCATGAGCTCCATGTCAAAGAAAGGCCTGTGAGGGCCTGGACCAAGATCCCGCATATGGGGCTTGCCAAGCCCCTATGCACCCAACCCTCACCAGGGTTTGAGTTTTCCGGTCACCCCGCTTGTACCTGGGGCTCTGCTCTGGAATCCCTTTCTTGGAGAGACACATGAGCCAGACAACACGACTCCACCCTTCACAAAAAATGACCCCAAACTCTTTGGAGCAGGGACAAATCCCAAGAGAGGGATACTCGTCCATAGTCCCTGAGGCCACCTTTCCAATCCACGGCTATACCGGACACAACATCCAGAGACAAAAGCCTGAAGGAACACCTCCCACTCGCCCTTTTTCAGAGGCCCCGGAGCTCCCTCTCAGGCTGTACATCCGGCCTGCCATACCCTAGGCGCCACTCATTACCTGAGTTTGTGTTTTTAGACTTTTGTGCCCACAGCCTGGACCCACACAACCTCCAGGCTAGGGCCTCTGGAGCCACAGCAAAAGATTGTGCCTGCCCTCTCCAAGGAAAGTGTGCCCAATCCATTGACCACCTCCCTACAGGTTAGGGAAAAGCTCCAACGCCCCTGAGGCCATCAATAGTGTAGGCCACCCTGGACTAAGAGGGGCTCTCTGACACCAGCGGTGCAACTATCTCCACTTAGACTCTCAGACAGTGTCCCCAGAGACAGAAGGTTGAAATGGACAGGCCCCCATGCCCTAATCTGAACCTTAGCTGTGATTTCCATGTGTCCATTCTCAGAGGACTGTTTTCGTAGACCAGCACACGGGGCTTTTCTGAGGCACCAAACCAAACCTCTCTCGTCTCCACATGGGGAGCTTTCTTACCGGGGATGTATCAAACCCTTCAGGTAGGAGAGTTCCGCAGGGCCACTGAACAACCAGTATATTCCAAGGTCTCCATGGACCCAAACGCACATTATGACGCATCCTCAGGAGAGGCCATTTCAACTCAGCCCCCTGGGTAGCGTGCCCCAGAAGCAGCAGATCAAATATCTTGTGGCTATTGGCCAAAAGGAATGCGATGCATGCAGTACAGGGATCCATCCTTCGAACCCTGCTCTCCAGTCCTTCCGTATGTTATATCCTGGAGCCATGCAACAGGACTCGAATGTCCCGCAGAAGGAAACCTTGTGGTTTGGGGCAACCTCCAAACTCAGCGTGGGAAAACTTCCTTGGCCTCATGAGGCCCCCGCTTCATGAAGGTGCCATCATAGACACATACGCCAGCCTCAGCCAACGTCTGATCCTCAGCCTGACTTCAGATTCAGGAGATTTTGATTCAGCCTCTGCAGAGTGGGTCTGCTCTGCCCTTGGCTCCAATCCTCACCCTAGCTTGTGTTTTCAGACTTCCGTCCTCTCACTCCTGGCCCACAAACCCTCCCTACTGGGAATTCTGGGGCCACAATGAAGCACTCTGCCTGCCACCCAGGAGAAAAACATTGTCTATGGTTCTGCCCAGCAACCCCAAATGAGGATCAAACTGCTTGTCCCTCGGCAACACCCCAATTGCATAGGCTACCTTAAACACTGATGCTGTGTCGCAAATAGCCTGAGACCAGACCTTCCAACAGACACCAACACAACTGGCTGCACATCCAGCACATTGGACCCGCCACTGCCTTAGGCCACCATCCATTCCCAACCTGGGTTTTCAGTCAACGGAACCTAGAACTTATCTCCAATCGCTGCACAGGGGGGAACCTGATGCACAAGTCAGAACCCCTCCTTCCCCATGGCAAGAAACCTTGCTGCTGGCAGTGAGTCAAACCTTCAGTGTAGGAGAATACGGCATGGCCCATGAGGCCACGCCCATGCGTGAGGGCCGCCTTGGGCAAAAACACACATGGTGACCCTCAGCATGAGTACCTTATTCAAGTAACGCCTCTCAGTGACTGGACCAAGAGCCCGCAAATGTGGCTTGCCATGCCCATAGGCACCCAGGACTAACTAGATGGTGTGTATTCCAGTAAAGGGAGGCCACTGCTGCGCTCTAGAGTCCCTCTCCTGGGGGGTCCCCTGTGGCAGAAAACAGTACTCTTCCCTTCCCACAGAATGAACCCAAACACTTGGGAGCTTGGACAATCCCCTGAGAGGAAGGCTCTTCCTCGGCCCCAGAAGCAACCCCTACCCTGAACGGCCACTGTGAACGCAACACCCAGAGACTAAAGCCTGAGAGACTGCCTCCCACTTGCCCTCCTTTGATATCCAGAGAATCTCCCCTCACGGACTGGAGATCAGGCCTGCCATTACCTTGGCCTCTAGCTGAGCCAAGTTTGCTTTTTCAGACATCTGTCCCCACAGCCCTGGCAAACACAGCCTCTAGGCTGGGTCCTCTGGAGCCATACCACAGGACCGTGCCTGCTCTCTCCTGGGAAACTGTGTCCATTCCTTTGGCCACACACCTCCAGAATATGAGAAATCTCAAGGCCCCCGAAGACATCCCAGACTGGGAGCCTCCCTGGACCCACAGGGGCATTCGGACACAAGCTGAGCAGCTACCAACACGAAGGCATGCACACAGATGTCAACAGAGATAGAAGGTTGAGCCGGACAGGCCCTTAGGCCCTAATCTCAACTCTTGCTTTGGTTTCCAGGTGTCACTCCTCAGAGGCTTTGGTTCGAAAAACAGGATATGGGGCTTTCCTGAGGCACTGAACAGAACTCCTCTCAAATCCACATGGGAAGCTTCCTTGTTGGAGCCATGTCAAACACCTCAGGTTGGAGAATCCTGCAGAGTCCCTGAGCCACCTCCACATTACAAGGTCTCCCAGGCCACCAACCCACAGTAGACTCATCTTCAGGAGAGACCATTTCAACTGTCCCCTCTGGGTAGCTCACCCAGGAGCCCGCAGATTGAGCCTGCCTTGTCCTGACTAAAGAGTGGGAATAATAGGTGGCGTTCCCAGGCATCCATGCTTAGACACCTGCTCTCGAGTCTTTCCGTATGGGGCCTCCTGGAACCATCCAGTAGGACTCGACTGTCGTGCAGAAGGAAACCTTGCGTTTCGGAGTAGTTCACAAATCCGATTATTGGCAAACCTCCCTGGCCTCACAAAGCTCCCACACCCTTCACGAAGAGGCCATGCTGGACAAAAACTCTAGCCTGAGGCACGTCTCATAGTTGACATGACCTCAGCAGGAGATCTCGATTCAGCCTCTGCAGAGTGGGCCTGCTGTGCCCTCGGTCCCAAACCTCACGCTAGCTTGTGTTTTCAGACATCCTTCCTCACACTCCTGGCAAACAAGCCCTCCGGACTAGGAACTCCAGAACCACAACCCAGCCCAGGGTCTGCCCAACGGAAGAAAAACGTTTCCCTGTGGGGCTCCCAAGAAAACCCAGATGAGGATCAACCTGCTCGGGCCTCGACGGAACCCGAACTGGATAGGCTGCTCTGGGAACTTATGCTCCGTCTGACACAGCCTGAAGCCAGACGTCCAGACAGACAAGGAGACAGCTGGCCGCACACCCAGCACTTCGTACACGCCATGGTCTTATGCCGTCACCTCTTCCTAACCTTGGTTTTCAGATATCTGAACCTAGACATTATATCAATTCTCCACACAGCTGGGTATCGCAAGCACAAAAGAGAACTCCTTTTTCCCCATGGCTTTAAAGCTTGCTCTTGGCATGGAGTCACACCTTCAGGGTGAGAGAAAGCTTCATGGCCCCTGATTCCACGCCCAACCGTGAGTGCTGCTTGGGCACAAATTCACACTGTGACCCTCAGCGTGAGCCCCATGTCAAAGAAAGGCCTGTCAGGGCCTGGACCAAGAGCCCGCATATGGGGCTTGCCAAGCCCCTATGCACCCAATCCTCACCAGGGTTTGAGTTTTCCAGTCGCCTGGCCCGTACCGGGGGCTCTGCTCTCAAATCCCTTTCTTGGAGAGACACATGAGCCAGACAACACGACTCCACCCTTCCCACAAAATGACCCCAAACTCTTTGGAGCTGCGACAAATCCCCAGAGAGGGATACTCGTCCATAGTCCCTGAGGCCACCCGTCCAATCCACGGCTATCCCGGACACAACATGCACAGACAATTGCCTGAAGGCAAGCCTCCCACTCGCCCTTGTTTCAGAGGCTCAGGAGCTTCCTTTGGGCTGTACATCCGGCCTGCCATACCCTAGGCGCCACTCATAAGCTGAGTTTGTGTTTCCAGACTTCTTTGCCCACAGCCTGGACCCACACAACCTCTAGGCTAGCCTCCATTCCAAGGCCCTCATGGACACAAACACACATTAGGCCCCATCCTCAAGAACGTCCATTTCAACTCAGGCACCCCGGTTTCTCCCGCAGAGACATCAGATCTCAACTGTCTAGTCCCTTCACTCTTCCCCAGGGCTCTGCTTTGGAATTCCTCTTTGTTTGGGGCACCTGAGTTTTCAAACCTGCAAGGAGACCTCCCATCCCACAGATTCATGAAAAACCATTGGGAACGGGCCATATCCACAGAGAGGAAGATTTGTCCATGGCCCATGAGGCCTCCCCACATTCCAAGGCCATCGTTGATACAAAATCCAGAGACAAAAGCCTGAGCAAGCGCCTCAGACTCGCTCTTTCTTCATAACCTGAAGTGTTCTTCTCATGGTTTGTAGATTGTGCCTGCCATACCTACGTCCCCAAACCTAAGCTGAGTTTGTGTTTTCAAACTTCTGTCCTCAAATTCCAGGGCCACACACCCTCCAGGATGGGGCCCCTGGAGCCACACATTAGGACTGTGCTTACCCCATGCATGGAAATTCTGCCCATTCCATTGTCCAATATCGTACATATTAGGAGAACCCTGAAAAGTCCCCGAGGCCATCCCAAGAGTGTAGGTCTCCCGGGACAAACAAGGGCGGTCTGACACCAGCTGAGCATCATTCTCCACACATAACATAGATGGATGTCCCCAGAGAAGAAGATGGAACCAGACATGACCCTAGGCCATAATCGGATCCAAGCTTTGGTTTACAGGCATGTCTCCTCAAAAGCCTGAATTCCAATACAAGCATAGGGGGTTTCCTGAGGAACCCAACAGAACAAACCTCATATCCACAAGCAAACTTGAGCATGGGAGGTATGTAAAAAGTTTAGGAGAATACTTCAGGGTCCCGGTGCCACCGCTCCATTCCAAGGCCCTCATGGACACAAACACACCTTAGGCCCCATCCTCCGGAAAGTCCATTTCAACTCAGCCACCTTGGTTGCTCCCGCAGAGCCATCAGATCTCAACTTTCTTGTTGCTAGGAGACAATTGGAATGCGAGGCGGGCTTCCCTGGCATCCATCCTTGAACGGTGCTCTGGAGTCATTCCATATGGGATGTCCTGGAGCTGCCCAACAGGTCTCAATTGTCCCGCAGAAGGAATCCTTGAAGGGGGCATCCCACAACTCCCAACGTGGGAAAAACTCCATGGCCTTGAGATTCCTCTCCTTTCATGGAGGGGCAGTCATTCACAGAAACTCAAACCTGAGCCAACGTCTGATCCTCGCCCTGAGTTCAGATGCATGAGATAATGGTTCAGATCTGAAGGGGGTACCTGCCGTGCCCTCGGCCTGAAGCCCAAGTCTAGCTTGTGTTCTCAGACTTCTGTCCTCACACTCCTGGCCCAGAATCCCTCAAGTCTGGCAATTCAGGACCCATATGCAGCACTCTGCCTGACCTCTAAAAAAAAATTATTGCTTAATGAGCTGCCCAGGCACCTTAAATGAGGATAATCCTACACGGCACTCGACTGTACTCAAATATATAGTCTAACTTGGGCATAATGCACTGTCTGACACAACCTGATCCTGAACATCCTGACGAACACCCAGACAGCTGACTGCACACTGAGCAAATCAGACCCGCCAAGGCCTTAAGTCCTCATCTCTTCCCAACTGCGGTTTTCAGACTTCAGAACCTAGACCTTATCTCCAACCACTGCCCAGGGTTGAAAATGATGCAGAAATCAGAGCTCCTTTCCCATGGCAAGAGACCTTGTGATTGGCATGTTGTCCAAAGTACAGTGTAGATGAAACCAGTGTTGCTCATGTGGCCCCGCCCATGTACTCAGGCCACATTGGTCACAAACACACATTGTGACCCTCAGCCTGATCCCAGTCCTCAAGTAAAGCTTCCTAGTGGCTGTTGAAGGGACAGCATATTGGGCCTGCCATGCCCCTAGGCCCCAATTTTTAACCAGAGTTTGGGTTGCTCCTTCACTCTTCCACAGTGCTCTGCTTTGGAATTCCTCTTTGGTTGGGACACCTGAGGTAACAAACCTGAAAGGAGACCTCCCATCCAACAGATTGACGAAAAACAATTGGGCCGAGCCTAATCCACAGAGAGGAAGATTCGTCCATGGCCCATGAGGTCTCCACACATTCCATGGCTATTAATACATAATCCAGAGACAAAAGCCTGAGCAAGCACCTCAGACTCGCTCTTTCTTCATATACTGAAGTGTTCTTCACATGGTTTGTAGATTTGGCCTGCCATACCTACGTCCCCAAACCTAAGCTGAGTTTGTGTTTTCAGACTTCTCTCCTCAAAGAGCTGGGCCACACACCCTCCAGGTTGTGGCCCCTGGAGTCACATATTAGGACTGTGCCTACACAATCCATTGGAATTCTGCCCATTCCATTGACCAAAATCGTACAAATCAGGAGAAGCCTCCAAAGTCCCCGAGGCCATCCCAATAGTGTAGGTCTCCCGGGACAAACAAGGGTGGTCTCACACCAGCTGAGCATCTAACTCCACTCATACCATACATAGATATCCCCAAAGAAGAAGATTGAACCAGACAGGACCCTAGGCCATAGTCGGATGCATTGCTTTGGTTTACAGGCATGTCTCCTCAAAGGACTGGATTCCAATACCAGCAAAGGGGGTTTCCTGAGGCACCCATGAGAACAAATCTCATCTCCACAAGGAAACTTGTGCATGGGAGCTATGTCAAAAGCTTAGGAGAATACTTCAGGGTCACGGTGCCACCCCCTCATTCCAAGGCCCTCAAGGACCCAAACACACATTAGGCCCCATCCTCAGGAAAGACCATTTCTTTTTTTTTTTTTTTTAAGATATCTTTTATTTATTTGACAGACAAAGATCACAAGCAGGCAGAGAGGCAGGGAGAGAGAGAGTAGGAGGCAGGCTCCCTGCTAAGCAGAGAGCCCGATGTGAGGCATGATCGAGAACTCTGACATCATGAACTCAGCCAAAGGCAGCAGCTTAACCCACTGAGCCACCCAGGAGACCCAGGATAGTCCATTTCAACTCAGCCACCCCGGTTGCCCCCGCAGAGCCATCCGATCTACACTGTTTTGTTGCTATTAGCCAATTGGAATGCGAGGCGGGCTTCCCTGGAATCCATCCACGAATGTTGCTCTGGAGTCATTCCATATGAGATGTACTGGAGCTGCCCAACAGGTCTCAATTGTGCCGCAGAAGGAATCCTTGAAGGGGGCATCCCACAACTCCCAACGTGGAAAAACCTCCATGGCCTTGAGATTCCGCTCCGTTCATGAAGGGGCAGTCATGCACAGAAATTCCAACCTGAGCCAACGTCTGATCCTCGCCGTGATTTCAGATGCATGAGATATTGGTTCAGATCTGCAGGGGCTTCCTGCCGTGCCCTCAGCCTGAAGCCCAAGTCTAGCTAGTGTTCTCAGACTACTGTCCTCACACTACTACCCAGAAACCCTCAAGTCTAGCAATTCCGGACCCACAATACAGCACTCTGCCAGCACTCTAGAAAAAATGTATTTCCTAATGAGTGTCCCAGGAATCTCAAATGATGATAAACATACACGGCACTCGACTGTACCCAATTTATGTAGGCTAACCTGGGCACTAATGCACTCTGGCCCAACCTGAGCCCGAACCTCTTGACCAACACCCAGGCAGCTGACCACACACTGAGCACATCAGACCTGCCATGGCCTTAGGTCTTCATCTCCTCCCAACTGCGATTTTCAGGCTTCAGAACCTAGACCTTATCTCCAACCACTGCCCAGGGTTGAAAATGATGCAGAAATCAGAACTCCTTTCCCATGGCAAGAAACCTGGTGATTGGCATGTTGTCCAAAGTTCAGTGTAGTTGAAACCAGTGTGGCCCATGATCCCCGGGGATGCTCGATGGCTACATTGGTCACAAACACACATTGTGACCCTCAGCCTGAGCCAAGTCCTCAAGTAAGGCCTCTTAGTGGCTGGATGAAGTGACAGCATATTGGGCCTGCCATGCCCCAAGGCACCAATTTTAGCCATAGTTTGGGTTGTCCCTTCACTCTTCCCCAGGGCTCTGCTTTGGATTTCCTCTTTCATTGGGACACTGAGGTAACAAACCTAAAAGGAGACCTCCCATCCCACAGATTGACGAAAAACCATTGGGACCGGGCCAAATCCACAAAGAGGAAGATTCGTCCATGGGACATGAGGACTCCCCACATTCCACGGCCATCGTTGATACAAAATCCAGAGACAAAAGCCTGAGCAAGCGCCTCAGACTAGCTCTTTCTTCATACCCTGAAGATTTCTTCTCATGGTCTGTAGATTGGGCCTGCCATTCCTACGTCCCCAAACCAAAGGTGAGTTTGTGTTTTCAGACTTGTGTCCTCAAAGTCCTGGGCCACACACCATACAGGCTGGTGCCCCTGGAGCCACACATTAGGACTGGGCCTACCCAATCCATGGGAATTCTGCGCATTCCATTGTTCAAAATCTTACAAATCAGGAGAACCCTCCAAAGTCCCCGAGGCCATCCCAATAGTGTAGGTCTCCCGGGACAAACAAGGGCGGTCTGACACCGGCTGAGCATCTACCTCCACTCATGCCATTGATGGATGTCCCCAGAGAAGAAGATGGAACCAGACAGGACCCTAGCCCATAATCGGATGCATTGATTTGGTTTACAGGCATGTCTCCTCAAAAGCCTGGATTCTAATACCAGCATAGGTGGTTTCCTGAGGCACCCATCAGAACAAATCTGTCTCCACAAGGAAACTTGTGCATGGGAGTTATGTCAAAAGCTTAGGAGAATACTTCACGGGCCCTGTGCCACCGCCCCATTCCAAGGCCCTCATGGACACAATCACATATTAGGCCCCATCCTCAGGAAAATCCGTTTCAACTTAGCCACCCCGGTTCCTCCCGCAGAGCCATCCAATCTAAACTGTCTTGGTGCTAGGAGACAATTGGAATGCGAGGCGGGCTTCCCTGGCATCCATCTTGAACGGTGCTCTGGAGGCAATTCCAGACCCACAATGCAGGACTCTGCCTGCCCTCTAGAAAAAAAAAATATATATATTGTGACCCTCAGCCTTAGCCCAGTTCTCAAGTAAGGCCTCTCAGCGGCTGGATGAAGAGACAGCATATTGGGCCTGCCATGATCCTAGGCCCCCATTTTTAACCATAGTTTGGGTTGTCCCTTCACTCTTCCCCGGGGCTCTGCTTTGGAATTCCTCTTTGGTTGGGACACTGAGGCAACAAACCTGAAAGGAGACCTCCCATCCCACAGCTTGACGAAAAACAATTGGGACCGGGCTAAATCCACAGAGAGGAAGATTCGTCCACAGCCATGAGGCCTCCCCACATTCCACGGCCATCGTTGATACAAAATCCAGAGACAAAGTCTGAGCAAGTACCTCAGACTCGCTCTTTCTTCATATCCTGAAGAATTCTTTACATGGTTTATAGATTGGGCCTGCCATAACTACGCTCCCAAACCTAAGCTGAGTTTGTGTTTTCAGATTTTGTCCTCAAAGTCCTGGGCCTCACAAGCTTCAGGCTGGGGCCCCTGGAGCTACACATTAGGACTTTGCCTACCCAATCCATGGGAATTCTGCCCATTCCATTGTCCAAAATCGTACAAATTAGGAGAACTCTCAAAAGACGCCGAGGCCATCCCAATAGTGCAGGCTCCCGGGACAAACAAGGGTGGTCTGACACCAGCTGAGCATCTACCTCCACTCATACCATAGATGGATGTCCCCAGAGAAGAAGATTGAATCAGACAGGACCAGAGGCCATAATCGGATCCATTGTTTTGGTTTACAGGCATGTCTGCTCAAAAACCTGGATTCCAATACCAGCATAGGGGGTTTCCTGAGGCACCAATCAGAAAAAATCTCGTCTCCACAAGGAAAGTTGTGCATGGGAGCTATGTCAAAAGGTTAGGAGAATACTTCAGGGTCCCGGTGCCACCGCCCCATTCCAAGGCCCTCATGGACACAAACACACATTAGGCACCATCCTTAGGAAGTCCATTTCTTTTTTTTTTTGTTTAAAGATTTTATTTATTTATATGACAGACAGAGATTTCAAGCAGGCAGAGAGGCAGGCAGAGAGAGAGAAGGAAGCAGGCCCGATATGAGGCTCGAAAGCAGGACTCTGAGATTTTGACCTGAGCCTAAGGCAGTGGCTAAACCCACTGAGCCACCCAGGAGCCCCAGGAAAGTCCATTTCAACTCAGCCACCCCAGTTGCCCCCGCAGAGCCATCCGACCTAAACTGTCTTGTTCCTAGGAGACAATTGGAATGCGAGGCGGGCTTCCCTGGCATCCATCCTCGAACGGTGCTCTGGAGTCATTCCATATGGGATGTCCTGGAGCTGCCCAACAGGTCTCAATTGTCCCGTAGAAGGAATCCTTGAAGGGGGCAGCCCACAACTCCCAACGTGGGAAAACATCCATGGCCTTTAGATTCTGCTCCGTTCATGAAGAGTCAGTCATGCACAGAAACTCCAAACTGAGCCAACGTCTGATCCTCGCCATGACTTCATACGCATGAGACATTGGGTCAGATCTGCAGGAGGTACCTGTCGTGGCCTCAGCCTGAAGTCCAAGTCTAGCTTGTGTTCTCAGATTTCTGTCCTCACACTCCTGGCCTAGAAGCCCTCAAGTTTGTCAATTCCGGAACCACAATGCAGCACTCTGCCAGCCCTCTAAAAAAAAAATATTTTTCCTAATGAGCTGCCCAGGCACCTTAAATGAGGATAAACCTACACGGCACTCGACTGTACCCAAATTATATAGTCTAACTGGGCACTAATGCACCATCAGCACCACCTGAGCACGAACCTCCTGACCAAAACCCAGGCAGCTGACCGCACACTGAGCACATCAGACCCGCCATGGCCTTAGGTCAGTGTAGTTGAAAGCAGTGTTGCCAATGTTACCCCGCCATGCTCGCAGGCCACATAGGTCACACACACACTTAGGTCGTCATCTCTTCCCTACTGCGGTTTTCAGGCTTCAAACCTAGACCTTATCTCAAATCACTGCCCAGGGTAAAAATGATCAAGAAATCAGAACTCTTTCCCCGTGATAAGAAACCTTGTAATTGGCATGTTGTCCAAAGTTCAGTGTAGTTGAAACCAGTGTGGCCAATTAGGCCCCGCCCATGCTCGGGGGCCACATTGGTCACAAACACACATTGTGACCCTCAGCCTGAGCCCAGTCCTCAAGTAAGGCCTCTCAGTGTCTGGATGAAGTGACAGCATATTGGGCATGACATGCCCCTAGGCCCCAATTTTTAGCCATAGTTTGGGTTTTCCCTTCACTCTTACCCAGGGCTCTGCTTTGGAATTCCTCTTTGGTTGGGACACCTGAGGTAGCAAACCTGAAAGAGGCCTCCCATCCCACAGATTGACGAAAAATATTTGGGACCGGGCCAAATCCACAATGAGGAAGATTCGTCCATGGCCCATGAGGCCTCCCCACCTTCCACGGTCATCGTTGATACAATATCCAGAGACAAATGCATCAACAAGCACCTCAGACTAGCTCTTTCTTCATATCCTGAAGAATTCTTCTCATCGTTTATAGATTGGGCCTGTCATACCTACCTCCCACAACCTAAGATGAGTTTGTGTTATCAGACTTCTGTCCCCAAAGTCCTGGGCCACACACCCTCCAGGCTGGGCACCTGGAGCCACATATTAGGACTGTGCCTACCCAGTCCATGGGAATTCTGCCCATTCCATTGTCCAAAATCGTACAAATTAGGAGAACCCCCAAATTCCCCGAGGACATCACAATTGTGTGGTCTCCCGGGACAAACAAGGGTGGTCTGACAGCAGCTGAGCATCTACCTCCACTCATACCATAGATATATGTCCCCAGAGAAGAAGATTGAACCAGACAGGACCCTAGGCCATAATCGGATCCATTGCTTTGGTTTACAGGCCTGTCTCCTCAAAAGCCTGGATTCCAATAACAGCATAGGGGTTTTCCTGAGGCACCCATGAGAACAATTCACGTCTCCATGAGGAAACTTGTGCATGGGAACTATGTCAAAAGCTTAGGAGAATACTTCAGGGTCCCAGTGCCACCGCCCATTCCAAGGTCCTCATGGACACAAACACACATTAGGCCCCATCCTCAGGAAAGTCCATTTCAACTCAGCCACCCCGGTTGCTCCCGCAGAGCCATCCGATTTCAAATGTCTTGTTGCAAGGAGACAATTGGAATGCGAGGCGGGCTTCCCTGGAATCCATATTCGAACTGTGCTCTGGAGTCATTCCATATGGGATGTCCTGGAGCTGCCCAAAAAGTCTCAATTGTCCCGCAGAAGAAATCCTGGAAGGGGGCATCCCACAACTCCCAACGTGGGAAAACCTCCATGGTCTTGAGATTCAGCCATGTTCATGAAGGTGCAGTCATGCACAGAAACTCCAAACTGAGCCAACGTCTGATCCTCGCCGTGACTTCAGATGCATGAGATATTGGTTCAGATGTGCTGGGGGTACCTGCCGTGCCCTCGGCCTGAAGCTCAAGTCTAGCTTGTGTTCTCAAACTTCTGTCCTCACCCTCCTGGCCCAGAAGCCCTCAAGTTTGGCAATTCTGGACCCACAATGCAGCACTCTGCCTGCCCTCTAGAAAAAAATATATTGCCTAATGAGGTGCCCAGGCATCTTAAAGGAGGATAAAACAACAAGGCACTCGACTGTACCCAAATTATATAGTCTAACCTGGGCACTAATGCACTGTCTGACACAACCTGAGCCCAAACCTCCTGACCAACACCCAGGCAGCTGACCACACACTGAGCACATCAGACCTGCCATGGACGTAGGTCGTCATCTCTTCCCAACTGTGGTTTTCAGGATCAAGAACCTAGATCTTATCTCCAACCACTGCCCAGGGTTGATAATGATGCAGAAAACAGAACTCCTTCCCCATGGCAAGAGACCTTGTGATTGGCATGTTGTCCAAAGTTCAGTGTAGTTGAAACCAGTGTGGCCCATGAGGCCCCGCTCATGCTCGCGGGCCTCATTGGTCACAAACAAACATTGTGACCCTCAGCCTGAGGCCATTCTTCAAGTAGGCCTCTCAGCGGCTGGATGAAGAGACAGCATATTGTCCAGCCATGACCCTAGGCCCCAATTATTAACCATATTTTGCGTTGTCCCTTCACTCTTCCCCAGGGCTCTGCTGTGGAATTCCTCTTTGGTTGGGAACCTGAGGTAACAAACCTGAAATGAGACTTCCCATCAAACAGATTGACGAAAAACAAATGGGACCGGGCCAAATCCACAGAGCGGAAGATTCCTCCATGGTCCATGAGGCTCACCACATTCCACGGCCATCGTTGATACAAAATCCAGAGACAAAAGCCTGAGCAAGCGCCTCAGACTCGCTCTTTCTTCATATCCTGAAGAGTTCTTCTCATGGTTTGTAGATTGGGCCTTCCGTACCTACGTCCCCAAACTAAGTAGGGTTTGTGTTTTCAGACTTCGGTCCTCAAAGTCCAGGGTCCACACAGCCTCCAGGCTGGGTCTCCTGGAGCCACACATTAGGACTGAGCCTACCCAGTCCATGGGAATTCTGCCCATTCCATTGTCCAAAAACGTACAAATTAGGAGAACCCTCCAAAGTCCCCGAGGCCATCCCAATAGTGTAGGTCTCGGGACAAACAAGAGTGGTCTGACACCAACTGAGCATCTACCTCCAATTATACCATAGATGGATGTCCCCAGAGAAGAAGATTGAACCAGACAGGACCCTAGGCCATAATCGGATCCATTGCTTTGGTTTACAGGCATGTCTTCTTAAAAGCCTGGATTCCAATACCAACATAGGGGGTTTTCTGAGGCACCCATCAGAACAAATCTCGTCTCCACAAGGAAACTTGTGAATGGGAGCTATGTCAATAGCTTAGGAGAATACTTCAGGTTCCCGGTTCCACCGCCCCACTCCAAGGCCCTCATGGACACAAACACACATTAGGCCCCATCCTCAGGAAAGACCATTTCAACTCAGCGACACCGGTTGCTCCCGCAGAGCCATCCTATCTCCACTGTCTTGTCGCGAGGAGACAATTGGAATGCGAGGTGGGCTTCCCTGGCATTCATCCTCGAACTGTGCTCTGGAGTCATTCCATATGGGAGGTCCTGAAGCTGCCCAACAGGTCTCAATTGTCCCGCAGAAGGAATCCTTGAAGGGGGCATCCCACAACTCCCAACGTGGAAAAACCTCCATGGCTTTGAGATTCCTCTCCGTTCATGAAGGGGCACTCATGCACAGAAACTACAACCCGAGCCAACATCTGATCCTCGTCGTGACTTTAGATGCATGAGATATTGGTTCAAATGTGCAGGGGGTACCTGCCTTGCCCTCGGCCTGAAGCCCAAGTCTAGCTTGTGTTCTCAGACTTCTGTCCTCACCCTCCTGGCTCAGAAGCCCTCAAGTTTGGCAATTCTGGACCCACAATGCAGCACTCTGCCTGCCCTCTAGAAAAAATATCTTGCCTAATGAGCTGCCCAGGCACCTTAATGAGGATAAACCTACACGGCTCTGACTATACCCAAATTATATAGTCTAACCAGAACACTAATGCACTGTCTGACACAACCTGAGCCCAAACCTCCTGACCAACACCCAGACAGCTGACCGCACAATAAGCACATCAGACCCATCATGGACTTAGGTCATCATCTCTTCCCAACTGCGGTTCAATCTTCAGAACCTAGACCTTATCTCCAACCACTGCCCAGGGTTGAAAATGATGCAGAAATCAGAACTCCTTCCCCATGGAAAGAAACCTTGTGATTGGCATGTTTTCCAAAGTTCAGTGTAGTTGAAACCAGTGTGGCCTATGAGGCCCCGCCCAAGCTCGAGGGCCACATTGGTCACAAACACACATTCTGTCCCTCAGCCTAAACTCAGTCCTCAAGTAAGGCCTATCAGTGGCTGGATGATGATATAGCATATTGGGCCTGCCCTGCCCATAGGCCCCAATTTTTAACCATAGTTTGGGTTGTCCTTTCACTCTTTCCCAGGCCTCTGCTTAGGATTTCTCTTTAGTTGGGACACCTGAGGTAACAAACCTGAAAGGAGACCTCCCATCCCACAGATTGACGAAAAACAATTGGGACCAGGCCTAATCCACAGAGAGGAAGATTCGTCCATGGCCCTTGTGGCCTCCCCACATTCCACGGCCATCGTTGTTACAAAATCCAGAGACAAAAGCCTGAGCAAGCGCCTCAGACTCGCTCTTTCTTCATATCCTGAAGAGTTCTTCCTACGGTTTGTAGATTAGGCCTGCCACACCTACGTCCCCAAACCTAAGCTAAGTTTGTGTTTTCAGAATTCTGTCCTCAAAGTCCTGGGCCACACACCCTCAAGGCTAGGGCCACTGGAGCCACACATGAGCACTGTGTGTACTCAATCTATGGGAATTCTGCCCATTCCATTGTCGAAAAGCGCACAGATTAGGAGAACCCTCTATAGTCCCCGAGGCCATCCCAATTGTGTAGGTCTCCCAGGGCAAACAAGGGCGGTCTAACACCAGCTGAGCATCTACCTCCACTCATACCACAGATGGATATCCCCAGAGAAGAAAATTGAACCAGACAGGACGCTAGGCCATAATCGGATCCATTGCATTGATTTACAGGCATGTCTCCTCAAAAGCCTGGATTCCAATACCAGCGTAGGGAGTTTCCTAGGCACCCATTAGAACAAATATTATCTCCACAGGGAAACTTGTGCATGGGAGCTATGTCCAAATCTTAGGAGAATACTTCAGGGTCCCGGTGCCCCCGCCCCATTCTAAGGCCCTCATGGACACAAACACACCTTAGACCCCAACCTCAGGAAGTCCATTACTTTTTTTTTTTAAGATTTTATTTATTTATTTGACAGTCATAGATCACAAGCAGGCAGAGAGAGAGTAGGAAGCAGGCTCCCTGCTGAGCAGAGTGCCTGATGTGAGGCTCGATCCTAGGACTCTGAGATCATGACCTGAGTCGAAAGAAGTGGCTTAACACACTGAGCCACCCAGGAGCCCCACGAAAGTCCCATTCAACTCAGTCACACCGGTAGCTCCCGCAGAGCCATCCAATCTAAACTGTCTTGGTGCTAGCAGACTATTGGAATGCGAGGCGGGCTTTTCTGGCATCCATCCTCGAATGGTGCTCTGGAGTCATTCCATATGGGATGTCCTGGAGCTGCCCAACAGGTCTGAATTGTCCCACGGAAAAAATCCTTGAAGGGGGCATCCCACAACTTCCAACGTAGGAAAACCACCATGGCCTTGAGTTTCCGCTCCGTTCCTGAAGGGACAGTCATGCACAGAAACTCCAACATGAACCAACGTCTAATCATCGCCGTGACTTCAGATGCATGAGATATTGGTTCACTTTGGGATGTCCCTTCACTCTTCCCCAGGGCTCTGCTTTGGAATTCCTCTTTGGTTGGGACACCTGAGGTAACAAACCTGAAAGGTGACTTCCCATCCCACAGATTGACGAATAACAATGGGGACCACGCCAAATCCACAGAGAGGAAGATTCATCCATGGCCCATGAGGCCTCCCCACATTCCACGGCCATCGTTCATACAAAATCAAGAAATAGCCTGAGAAGGCGCCTCAGACTCGCACTTTCGTCATATCCTGAAGAGTTCTTCTCATGGTTTGTAGATTGGGCCTGCCATACCTACGTCCCAAACCTAGGCTGAGTTTGTGTTTTCAGACTTCTGTCCTAGAAGTCCTGGGCCACGCACCCTCCAGGCTGGGCACCTGGAGCCACATATTAGGACTGTGTCTACACAATACATGGGAATTCTGCCCATTCCATTGTCCAAAATCTTACAAATTAGGAGAACCCTCCAAAGTCCCCGAGGATATCACAATTGTGTGGTTTCCCGGGACAAACAACGGCGGTCAGACACCAGTTGAGCATCTACCTCCACTCATACCATAGATATATGTCCCCAGAGAAGAAGATTGAAACAGACAGGACACTAGGCCATAATCGGATCCATTGCTTTGGTTTACAGGCATGTCTCCTCAAAAGCCTGGATTCCAATACCAGCCTAGGGGTTTCCTGAGGCACCCATGAGAACAATTCTCGTCTCCATGAGGAAACTTGTGCATGGGAGCTATGTCAAAAGCTTAAAAGAATACTTCAGGGTCCCAGTGCCACCGCCCATTCCAAGGTCCTTATGGACACAAACACACATTAGGCCCCATCCTCAGGAAAGTCCATTTCAACTCAGCCACCCCGGTTGCTCCCGCAGAGTCATCCGATTTCAAATGTCTTGTTGCAAGGAGACAATTGGAATGCGAGGCGGACTTCCCTGGCATTCATATTCGAACTGTGGTCTGGAGTCATTCCATATGGGACGTCCTGGAGCTGCCCAAAAGGTCTCAATTGTTCCGCAGAAGAAATCCTGTAAGGGGGCATCTCACAACTCCCAACGTGGGAAAACCTCCATGGTCTTGAGATTCAGCCATGTTCATGAAGGTGCAGTCATGCACCGAAACTCCAAACTGAGCCAAAGTCTGATCCTCGCCGTGACTTCAGATGCATGAGATATTGGTTCAGAACTTCAGGGGGTACCTGCCGTGCCCTCGGCCTGTAGCTCACGTCTAGCTTGTCTTCTCAGACTTCTGTCCTCACACTCCTGGCCCAGAAGCCCTCAAGTTTGGCAATTCTGTATCCACAATGCAGCACTCTGCCTGCCCTCTAGAAAAAAATATATTGCCTAATGAGGTGCCCAGTCATCTTAAAGGAGGATAAAACTACAAGGCACTCGACTGTACCCAAATTATATAGTCTAACCTGGGCACTAATGCACTGTCTGACACAACCTGAGCCCGAACCTCCTGACCAACACCCAGGCAGCTGACCGCACACTGAGCACATCAGACCCGCCATGGACTTAGGTCGTCATCTCTTCCCAACTGCGGTTTTCAGGATCAAGAACCTAGACCTTATCTCCAACCACTGCCCAGGGTTGATGATGCAGAAATCAGAACCTCTTCCCCATGGCAAGAAATCTTGTGATTGGCATGTTGTCCAAAGTTCAGTGTAGTTGAAACCAGTGTGGCCCATGAGGCCCCGCCCATGCTCGCGGGCCACATTGGTCACAAACACACATTGTGACCCTCAGCCCGAGCCCAGTCCTCAAGTAAGGCCACTCAGTGGCTGGATGAAGAGACAGCATATGGGGCCTGCCATGCCACTAGGCCCGAATTTTTAACCATAGTTTGGGTTGTCCCTTCACTCTTCCCCGGTGCTCTGTTTTGGAATTCCTCTTTGGTTGGGACACCTGAGGTAACAAACCTGAAAGGAGACATCCCAGCCCACAGATTTACGAAAAACAATTGGGCCCGGGTGAAATCCACAGAGAGGAAGATTCGTCCATGGCCCATGAGGCCTCCCCACATTCGACGGCCTTCGTTGATACAAAATACAGAGACCATAGCCTGAGAAAGCGCCTCAGACTCGTTCTTTCTTCATATCCTGAAGAGTTCTTCTCATGGTTTGTAGATGGGGCCTGATATACCTACGTCTCCAAACCTAAGCTGAGTTTGTGTTTTCAGACATCTGTCCTCAAAGTACAGCGCCACACACACTCCAGGCTGGGGCCACTGGAGCCACACATTAAGACTGTGCCTACCCCATGCCCATTCCATTGTACAATTTCGTACAAATTAGGAGAACCCTCCAAAGTCCCCGATGCCATCCCAATAGTGTAGGTCTCTGTGGACAAACAAGGGCGGTCTGACACCATAATCGGATCCATTGCTTTGGTTTATCGGCATGTCTCGTTCTTTCTTCATATCCTGAAGAGTTCTTCTCATGGTTTGTAGATGGGGCCTGATATACCTACGTCTCCAAACATAAGCTGAGTTTGTGTTCAGACATCTGTCTTCAAAGTACTGGGCCACACACACTCCAGGCTGGGGCCACTGGAGCCAAACATTAAGACTGTGCCTACCCCATGCCCATTCCATTGTACAATTTCGTACAAATTAGGAGAACCCTCCAAAGTCCCCGATGCCATCCCAATAGTGTAGGTCTCTGTGGACAAACAAGGGCGGTCTGACACCATAATCGGATCCATTGCTTTGGTATATAGGCATGTCTCCTCAAAATCCTGGATTCCAATACCAGCATAGGGGGTTTCCTGAGGCACCCATCAGAAATAATCTCGTCTCCACGAGGAAACTTGTGCATGGGACCTATGTAGGTCATGAAGGGGCAGTCATGCACAGAAACTACAAACTGCGCCCGAACCTCCTGACCAACAACCAGGCAGCTGACCACACACTGAGCACATCAAACCCAACATGGCCTTAGGTCATCATCTCTTCCCAACTGCAGTTTTCAGGATTCAGAACCTAGCGAAGTTTGTGTTTACCGACTTCTGTCCTCAAAGTCCTGGGCAACACACATTCCAGGCTTGGGTCCCTGTAGCCACGCATTAGGACTGTGCCTACTTCATGCATGGGAATTCGGCCCATTCCATTGCCCAAAATTGTTCAAATTCGGAGAACCCTCAAAGTCCCCGAGGCCATCCCAATATGTAGGTCTCTTTGGACAAAAAAGGGCGGTCTGACACCAGTTGAGCATCTACCTCCACTCATACCATAGATGGATGTCCCCAGAGAAGGAGATGGAACCAGACAGGACACTAGGTCATAATCCGATCCATTGCTTTGGTTTACAGGCATGTCTCCTCAAAATCCTGGATTCCAATACGAGCATAGGGGGTTTCCTGAGGCACCCATCAGAAAAAATCTCGTCTCCACGAGGAAACTTGTGCATGGGACCTATGTCAAAATCTTAGGAGAATACTTCAGAGTCCCGATGCCACCGCCCAATTCCAAGGTCCTAATGGACACAACCACAGATAAGGCCCCATGCTCAGGAATGTCCATTTCAACTCAGCCACCCCGGTTGCTCCCGCAGAACCATCCAATCTCCACTGTCTTGTTGCTAGGAGACAATTGGAATGCAAGGCGGGCTTCCCTGGCATCCATCCTCGAATGGTGCTCTGGAGTCATTCCATATGGGATGTTTTGGAGCTGCCCAAAAGGTCTCAATTGTTCCGCAGAAGAAATCCTGTAAGGGGGCATCTCACAACTCCCAACGTGGGAAAACCTCCATGGTCTTGAGATTCAGCCATGTTCATGAAGGTGCAGTCATGCACCGAAACTCCAAATTGAGACAACGTCTGATCCTCGCCGTGACTTCAGATGCATGAGATATTGGTTCAGATGTGCAGGGGGTACCTGCCTTGCCCTCGGCCTGAAGCCCAAGTCTAGCTTGTGTTCTCAGACTTCTGTCCTCACACTACTGGCCCAGAAGCCCTCAAGTTTGGCAATTCCGGACCCACAATGCAGCACTCTGCCTGCCCTCTAGAAAAACTATCTTCCCTATTGAGCAGCCCAGGCACCTCAAATGAAGATCAACCTACACGGCACTCAACTGTACCCAAATTATATAGTCTAACCTGGGCACTAATGCACTGTCTGACACAACCTGAGCCCGAACCTCCTGACCAACAACCATGTAGCTGACCGCACTTTGAGCACATCAGACCCACCATTGCCTTAGGTCATCATCTCTTCATACTGCGGTTTTCAGGCTTCCGTACCTAGACCTTATCGCCAACCACTGACCAGGGTTGAAAATGATGCAGAAATCAGAACTCCTTCCCCATGGCAAGAGACCTTGTGATTGGCATGTTGTCCAAAGTTCAGTGTAGATGAAACCAGTGTGGCCCATGAGGCCCCGCCCATGTTCGCGGGCCACATTGGTCACAAACAGACATTGTGACCCTCAGCATGAGCCCAGTCCTCAAGTAAGGCCTCTCAGTGGCTGGATGAAGAGACAGCATATGGGGCCTGCCATGCCAGTAGGCCCCAATTTTTAACAAGTTTGGGTTGTCCCTTCACTCTTCCCCAGGGCTCTGCTTTGGAATTCCTCTTTGGTTGGGACACCTGAGGTAACAAATCTGAAAGGAGACCTCCCATCCCACAGATTGACGAAAAACAATTGGGACCGGGCTAAATCCACAGAGAGGAAGATTCGTCCATGGCCCATGAGGCCTCCCCACATTCCACGGCAATCGTTGACACAAAATCCAGAGACCAAAGCCAGAGGAAGCGCCTCAGACTCGCTCTTTCTTCATATCCTGAAGAGTTCTTCTCATGGTTTGTAGATTGGGCCTGCCAAACCTACGTCCCCAAATCTAAGCTGAGTTTGTGTATTCGACTTCTGTCTTCTAAGTCCTGGGCCACACACCCTCCAGGCTGGGATCCTTGAACCACACATTAGGACTGTGCCTACCCCATGCATGGGAAATCTGCCCATTCCATTGTCCAAAATTGTAATAATTAGGAGAACCCTCCAATGCCCTTGAGGCCATCCCAATATGTACGTCTCAGTGGACAAACAAGGGCGGTCAGACACCAGCTGAACATCTACCTCCACTCATACCATAGATGGATGTCCCCAGAGAAGGATATGGTACCAGACAGGATACTAGGCCATAATCGGATCCATTGCTTTGGTTTACAGGCATGAATCCTCAAAATCCTGGATTCCAATACAAGCATAGGGGGTTTCCTGAGGCACCCATCAGAAAAAATCTCGTCTCCACGAGGAAACTTGTGCATGGGACTTATGTCAAAATCTTAGGAGAATACTTCAGAGTCCCGGTGCCACCGCTCCATTCCAAGGTCCTCATGGACACAAACACACATTAGGCCCCATGCTCAGGAAAGTCCATTTCAACTCAGCCACCCCGGTTTCTCCCGCAGAGCCATGCGATCTCAACTGTCTTGTTTCTAGGAGACAATTGGAATGCGAGGCCGGCTTCCCTGGCATCCATCCTCGAACGGTGCTCTGGAGTCATTCCATATGGGATGTGTTGGAGCTGCCCAACATGTCTCAATTGTCCCGCAGAAGGAATCCTTGAAGGGGGCATCCCACAACTCCCAACGTGGGAAAACCTCCTTGGCCTTGAGATTCCTCTCCGTTCATGAAGGGGCAGTCATGCACAGAAACTACAACCTGAGCCAACGTCTGATCCTCGCCGTGACTTCAGATGCATGAGATATTGGTTCAAATGTGCAGGGGGTACCTGCCTTGCCCTCGGCCTGAAGCCCAAGTCTAGCTTCTGTTCTCAGACTTCTGTCCTCACACTACTGGCCCAGAAGCCCTCAAGTTTGGCAATTCCGGACCCACAATGCAGCACTCTGCCTGCACTCTAGTAATAATATCTTGCCTAATGAGCTGCCCAGGCACGTCAAATGAGGATCAACCTACACGGCACTCGAATGTACCCAAATTATATAGTCTAACCTGGGCACTAATGCACTGTCTGACACAACCTGAGCCCGAACCTCCTGACCAACAACCATGCAGCTGACCGCACACTGAGCACATCAGACCCACCATGGCCTTAGGTCATCATCTCTTCCCAACTGCGGTTTTCAGGATTCAGAACCTAGACCTTATCTCCAACCACTGCCCAGGGTTGAAAATGATGGAGAAATCAGAACTCCTTCCCCATGGAAAGAGACCTTGTGATTTGCATGTTGTCCAAAGTTCTGTGTAGATGAAACCAGTGTGGCCCATGAGGCCCCGCCCATGCTCGCGGGCCACATTGGTCACAAACACACATTGTGACGCTCAGCCTGAGCCCAGTCCTCAAGTAAGGCCTCTCAGTGGCTGGATGAAGAGACAGCCTATGGGGCCTGCCATGCCCCTGGCCCCAAATTTTTACCTTAGTTTGGGTGGTCCCTTCACTCTTCCCCAGGGCTCTGCTTTGGAATTCCTCTTTGGATGGGACACCTGAGGTAACAAACCTGAAAGGAGACCTCCCATCCCACAGATTGACGAAAAACAATTGGGACCGGGCCAAATCAAAAGAGAGGAAGATTCGTCCATGGCCCATGAGGCCTTGCCACATTCCATGGCCATCGTTGACACAAAATCCAGAGACGAAAGCCTGAGAAAGCGCCTCAGACTCGCTCTTTCTTCATATCCTGAAGAGTTCTTCTCATGGTTTGTAGATTGGGCCTGCCATACCTACGTCCCCAAACCTAAGCTGAGTTTGTGTTTTCAGACTTCTGTCCTCAAAGTCCTGGGCCACACACCCTCCAGGCTGGGGCCCCTGGAGCCACACATTAGGACTATGCCTACGCCATGCATGGGAAAACTGCCCATTCCATTGTCCAAAATTGTACAAATTAGGAGAACCCTTCAAAGTCCCCGAGGCCATCCCAATATGTAGGTGTCAGTGGACAAACAAGGGTGGTCTGACACCAGCAGAGCATCTACCTCCACTCATACCATAGATGGATGTCCCCAGAGAAGGAGATGGTACCAGACAGGACCCTAGGCCATAATCGGATCCATTGCTTTGGTTTACAGGCATGTCTCCTAAAACGCATGGAACCAATACCAGCATAGGGGATTTCCTGAGGCACCCATCAGAAAAAATCTCGTCTCCACGAGGAAACTTGTGTATGGGACCTATGTCAATATATTAGGAGAATACTTCAGAGTGCCGGTGCCACCAGCCATTTCAAGGTCCTCATGGACACAAACACACATTAGGCCTCATGCTCAGGAGTCCATTTCAACTCAGCCACCAGGGTTACTCCCGCAGAGCCATGCAATCTCAACTGTCTTGTTGCTAGGAGACAATTGGAATGATAGGCGGGCTTCCCTGGAATCCATCCTGCAACGGTGCTCTGGAGTCATTCCATATGGGATGTTTTGGAGCTGCCGACAGGTCTCAATTGTCCTGCAGAAGAAATCTTTAAGGGTGCATCCCACAACTTCCTACGTGGGAAAACCTCCATGGCCTTGAGATTCCTCTCCGTTCATGAAGGGGCATTCATGCACAGAAACTACAACCTGAGCCAACGTCTGATCCTCGCCGTGACTTCAGATGCATGAGATATTGGTTCAAATGTGCAGGGGGTACCTGACTTGCCCTCGGCCTGAAGCTCAAGTCTAGCTTGTGTTCTCAGACTTCTGTCCTCACACTACTGGCCCAGAAGCGCTCACGTTTGGCAATTCTGGAACCACAATGCAGCACTCTGCTGTCCTCAGGAAAAATATCTTGCCTAATGAGCTGCCCAGGCACCTCAAATGAGGATCAACCTACACGGCACTCGAATGTACCCAAATTATATAGTCTAACCTGGGCACTAATGCACTGTCTGACACAACCTGAGCCCGAACCTCCTGACCAACAACCATGCAGCTGACCGCACACTGAGCACATCAGACCCACCATGGCCTTAGGTCATCATCTCTTCCCAACTGCGGTTTTCAGGCTTCCGAACCTAGACCTTATCTCCAACCACTGCCAAGGGTTGAAAATGATGCAGAAATCAGAAGTCCTTCCCCATGGAAAGAGACCTTGTGATTTGCATGTTGTCCAAAGTTCAGTGTAGTTGATACCAGTGTGGCCCATGAGGCCCCACCCATATCGCAAGCCACATTGGTCACAAACACACATTGTGACGCTCAGCCAAGCCCAGTCCTCAAGTAAGGCCTGCCAGTGGCTGGATGAAGAGACAGCCTATGGGGCCTGCCATGCCCCTAGGCCCCAAATTTTAACCATAGTTTGGGTTGTCCCTTCAGTCTTCCCCAGGGCTCTGCTTTGGAATTCCTCTTTGGATGGGACACCTGAGGTAACAAACCTGAAAGGAGACACCCATTCCACAGATTGACGAAAAACAATTGGGACCGATCCAAATCCACAGAGAGTAATTTTCGTCCATGACCCATGAGGCCTCCCCACATTCCACGGCCATCGTTGACACAAAATCCAGAGACCAAAGCCTGAGCAAGCGCCTCAGACTCGCTCTTTCTTCATATCCTGAAGAGTTCTTCGCATGGTTTGTAGATTGGGCCTTCCATACCTACGTCCCCAAACTTAAGCTGAGTTTGTGATTTCAGACTTCTGTCCTCAAAGTCCTGGGCCACACACCCTCCAGGCTGGGGCCCCTAGAGCCACACATTAGGACTGTGCCTACACCATGCATGGGAAATCTGCCCATTCCATTGTCCAAAATTGTACAAATTAGGAGAACCCTCCAGAGTCCCCGAGGCCATCACAATATGTACGTCTCAGTGGATAAACAAGGGCGGTCTGACACCAGCTGAGCATCCACCTCCACTCATACTATAGGGGGATGTCCCCATAGAAGGAGATGGAACCAGTCAGGACCCTAGGCCATAATCAGATCCATTGCATTGGTTTACAGGCATGTCACCTCAACGCCTGGATTCCAATACCAGCATAGGGGGTTTCCTGAGGCACCCATCAGATAAAATATCGTCTCCACGAGGACACTTTTGCATGGGAGCTATGTCAAAATCTTAGGAGAATACTTCAGAGTCCCGGTGCCACCGCCCCATTCCAAGGTCCTCATGGACACAAACACATATTAGGCCCTATACTCAGGAAAGTCCATTTCAACTCAGACACCCCGGTTGCTCCCGCAGAGCCATCCTATCTCAACTGTCTTGTTGCTAGGAGACAATTGGAATGCGAGGCGGGCTTCCCTGGAATCCATCCTGCAACGGTGCTCTGGAGTCATTCCATATGGGATGTTTTGGATCTGCCCAACAGGACTCAATTGTGCCGCAGAAGGAATCCTTAAAGGGGGCATCCCACAACTCCCAATGTGGGAAAACCTCCATGGCCTTGAGATTCCTCTCCGTTCATGAAGGGGCAGTCACGCACAGAAACTACAACCTGAGCCAACGTCTGATCCTCGCCGTGACTTCAGATGCATGAGATATTGGATCAGATGTGCAGCGGGTACCTGCCTTGCCCTCGGCCAGAAGCCCAAGTCTAGCTTGTGGTCTCAGACTTCTGTCCTCACACTACTGGCCCAGAAGCCCTCAAGTTTGGCAATTCCGGAACCACAATGCAGCACTCTGCCTGCCCTCTGAAAAAATATCTTGCCTAATGAGCTCCCCAGGCACGTTAAATGAGGATCAACCTACACGGCACTCGACTGTACCCAAATTATATAGTCTAACCTGGGCACTAATGCACTGTCTGACACATCCTGAGCCCGAACCTCCTGACCAACAACCAGGCAGCTGACCACACACTGAGCAAATCAGACCCACCATGGCCTTAGGTCATCATCTCTTCCCAACTGCGGTTTTAAGGCTTCCGAACCTAGACCTTATCTCCAACCACTGCCCAGGGTTGAAAATGATGCAGAAATCAGAAGGCCTTCCCCATGGCAAAAGACCTTGTGATTGGCATGTTGTCCAAAGTTCAGTGTAGTTGAAACCAGTGTGGACCATGAGGCCCCGCCCATGTTCGCGGGCCACATTGGTCACAAACACACATTGTGACCCTCACCCTGAGCCCAGTCCTCAAGTAAGGCCTCTCAGTGGCTGGATGAAGAGACAGCCTATGGGGCCTGACATGCCCCTAGGCCCCAAATTTTAACCATAGTTTGGGTTGTCCCTTCACTCTTCCCCAGGGCTCTGCTTTGGAATTCCTCTTTGGTTGGGACACCTGAGGTCACAAACCTGAAAGGAGTCCTCCCATCCCACAGATTGACAAAAAACAATAGGGACCGAGCCAAATCCACAGAGAGATAGATTCGTCCATGGCCCATGAGGCCTCCCCACATTCCACGGCCATCGTTGACACAAAATCCAGAGACCAAAGCCTGAGGAAGCACCTCAGACTCGCTCTTTCTTCATATCCTGAAGAGTTCTTCTCATGGTTTGTAGATTGGGCCTGCCATACCTACGTCCCCAAACCTAAGTTGAGTTTGTGTTTTCCGACTTTTGTCCTCAAATTCTTGGGCCACACACCCTCCAGGCTGGGTCCCCTGGAGCCACACATTAGGACTCTGCCTACCCCATGCATGGGAATTCTGCTCATTCCCTTGTCCAAAACTGTACAAATAAGGAGAACCCTTCAAAGTCCCCGAGGCCATCCCAATATGTAGGTCTCAGTGGAAAAACAAGGGCGGTCTGACTCAAGCTGAGCATCTACCTCCACTCAGACCATAGATGGATGTCCCCAGCGAAGGAGATGGAACCAGAGAGGACCCTAAACCATAATCGGATCCATTGCTTTGGTTTACAGGCATGTCTCCTCAAAATCCTGGATAGCAATACCAGCATAGGGGGTTTCCTGAGGCACCCATCCGAAAAAATCTCGTCTCCACGAGGACACTTGTGCATGGGACCTATGTCAAAATCTTAGGAGAATACTTCAGAGTCCCGGTGCCACCGCCCCATTCCAAGGTCCTCATGGACACAAACACATATTAGGCCCTATACTCAGGAAAGTCAATTTCAACTCAGACACCCCGGTTGCTCCCGCAGAGCCATCCTATCTCAACTGTCTTGTTGCTAGGAGACAATTGGAATGCGAGGCGGGCTTCCCTGGAATCCATCCTGCAACGGTGCTCTGGAGTCATTCCATATGGGATGTTTTGGATCTGCCCAACAGAACTCAATTGTCCCGCAGAAAGAATCCTTAAAGGGGGCATCCCACAACTCCCAATGTGGGAAAACCTCCATGGCCTTGAGATTCCTCTCCGTTCATGAAGGGGCAGTCACGCACAGAAACTACAACCTGAGCCAACGTCTGATCCTCGCCGTGACTTCAGATGCATGAGATATTGGTTCAGATGTGCAGGGGGTACCTGCCTTGCCCTCGGCCAGAAGCCCAATTCTAGCTTGTGGTCTCAGACTTCTGTCCTCACACTACTGGCCCAGAAGCCCTCAAGTTTGGCAATTCCGGAACCACAATGCAGCACTCTGCCTGCCCTCTGAAAAAATATCTTGCCTAATGTGCTGCCCAGGCACCTCAAATGAGGATAAACCTACACGGCACTCGACTGTACCCAAATTATATAGTCGAACCTGGGCATTAATGCACTGTCTGACACAACCTGAGCCCGAACCTCCTGACCAACAACCAGGCAGCTGACCGCACACTGAGCACATCAGACCCACCATGGCCTTAGGTCATCATCTCTTCCCAACTGCGGTTTTCAGGCTTCAGAACCTAGACCTTATCTCCAACCACAGCCCAGGGTGGAAAATGATGCAGAAATCAGAACTCCTTCCCCATGGCAAGGACCTTGTGATAGGCATGTTGTCCAAAGTTTAGTGTAGTTGACACCAGTGTGGTCCATGAGGCCCCGCCCATGCTCGCGGGCCACATTGGTCACAAACACACATTGTGACCCTCACCCTGAGCCCAGTCCTCAAGTAAGGCCTCTCAGTGGCTGGATGAAGAGACAGCCTATGGGGCCTGACATGCCCCTAGGTCCCAAATTTTAACCATATTTTGGGTTGTCGATTCACTCTTCCCCAGGGCTCTGCATTGGATTTCCTCTTTGGTTGGGACACCTGAGGTAACCCACCTGAAAGGAGAAAACCCATCCCACAGATTGACAAAAAAAAAAATTGCGTCCGGGCCAAATCCACAGAGAGGCAGATTCGTCCATGGCCCATGAGGCCTCCCCACATTCCACGGCCATCGTTGACACAAAATCCAGAGACCAAAGCCTGAACAAGCGCCTCAGACTCGCTCTTTCTTCATATCCTGAAGAGTTCTTCTCATGGTGTGTAGATAGGGCCTGCCATACCTACGTCCCCAAACCTAAGCTGAGTCTGTGTTTTCAGACTTCTGTCCTCAAAGTCCTGGGCCACACACCCTCCAAACTTGGGCCCCTGGAGCCACACATTAGGACTGTGCCTACCCCATGCATGGGAATTCTGCCCATTCCATTGTCCAAAATTGTACAAATTAGGAGAACCCTCCAAAGTCCCCGAGGCCATCCCAATATGTAGGTCTCTGTGGACAAACAAGGGCGGTCTGACACCAGCTGAGCATCTACCTCCACTCAGACCATAGATGGATGTCCCCAGAGAAGGAGATGGAACTAGACAGGACCCTAGGCCATAATCGGATCCATTGCTTTGGTTTACAGGCATGTCTCCTCAAAATCCTTGATTCCAATACCATCATAGGGGGTTTCCTGAGGCACCCATCCGAAAAAATCTCGTCTCCACGAGGAAACTTGTGCATGGGCCCTATGTCAAAATCTTAGGAGAATACTTCAGAGTCCCGGTCCCACCGCCCCATTCCAAGGTACTCATGGACACAAACACACATTAGGCCCTATGCTCAGGAATGTCCATTTCAACTCAGACACCCTGTTTGCTCCCGCAGAGCCTTCTGATCTCAACTGTCTTGTTGCTAGGGACAATTGGAATGCGAGGCGGGCTTCCCTGGTATCCATCCTCCAATGGTGCTCTGGAGTCATCCATATGGGATGTTTTGAAGCTGCCCAACAGGACTCAATTGTCCCGCAGAAGGAATCCTTGAAGGGGGCAACCCACAACTCCCAGAGTGGGAAAACCTCCATGGCCTTGTGATTCCCCTCCGTTCATGAAGGGGCAGTCATGCACAGAAACTACAACCTGAGCCAACCTCTGATCCTCGCCGTGACTTCAGATGCATGAGATATTGGTTCAGATGTGCAGGGGGTACCTTTCTTGCCCTCGACTTGAAGCCCAAGTCTAGCTTGTGTTCTCATACTTCTGTCCTTACACTACTGGCCCAGAAGCCCTCAAGTTTGGCACTTCCGGACCCACAATGCAGCACTCTGCCTGCACTCTAGAAAAAATATCTTGCCTAATGAGCTGCCCAGGCACCTCAAATAAGGATCAACCTACACTGCATTCGACTGTACCCAAATTATATAGTCTAACCTGGGCACTAAAGCACTGTCTGACACAACCTGAGCCCGAACCTCCTGACCAACAACCAGGCAGCTGACCGCACAGTGAGCACATCCGACACGCCATGGCCGTAGGTCATCATCTCTTCCAACTGCGGTTTCAGGATTCAGAACCTAGCCCTTATCTCCAACCACTGCCCAGGGTTGAAAATGATGCAGAAATCAGAACTCTTTCCCCATGGCAAGAGACCTTGTGATTGGCATATTGTCCAAAGTTCAGTGTAGTTGAAACCAGTGTGGCCCATGAGGCTCCGCCCATGCTCGCGGGCCACATTGGTCACAAACACACATTGTGACCCTCAGCCTGAGCCCAGTCCTCAAGTAAGGCCTCTCAGTGGCTGGATGAAGAGACAGCCTATGGGGCCTGCCATGCCCCTAGGCCCCAAATTTTAAACATAGATTGGGTTGTCCCTTTACTCTTCCCCAGGGCTCTGATTTGGATTTCCTCTTTGGTTGGGACACCTGAGGTAACAAACCTGAAAGGAGACCTCCCATCCCACAGATTGACGAAAAACAATTGGGACCGAGCCAAATCCACAGTGAGGAAGATTCATCCATGGCCCATGAGGCCTCCCCGCATTCCATAGCCATCGTTGACACAATATCCAGAGACTAAAGCCTGAGCAAGCGACTCAGACTCGCTCTTTCTTCATATCCTGAAGAGTTCTTCTCATGGTTTGTAGATTGGGCCTGCCATACCTACGTCCCAAACCTAAGCTGAGTTTGTGTTTTCAGACTTCTGTCCTCAAAGTCCTGGGCCACACACCCTCCAGGCTGGGGCCCCTGGAGCACACATTAGTATTGTGCCTACACCATGCATGGGAATTCTGCTCACTCCATTGTCCAAAATTGTACAAATTAGGAGAACCCTCAAAAGTCCCTGAGGCCATCCCAGTATGTAGGTCTCTGTGGACAAACAAGGGCGGTCTGGCACCAGCTGAGCATCTACCTCCACTCTTACCATAGATGGATGACCTAGAGAAGGAGATGGAACCATACAGGACCCTAGGCCATAATAGGATCCATTGCTTTGGTTTACAGTCATGTCTCCTCAAAACCTGGATTCCAATACAAGCATTGGGGTTTCCTTAGGCACCATCAGAAAAAATCTCGTCTCCACGAGGAAACTTGTGCATGGGACCTATGTCAAAATCTTAGGAGAATACTTCAGAGTCCCGGTGCCATCGCCCCATTTCAAGGCCTCATGGACACAAACACACATTAGGCCCCATGATCAGGAAAGTCCATTTCAACTCAGCCACCCCGGTTGCTCCAGCAGAGCCATCCGTTCTTAACTGTCTTGTTGCTAGGAGACAATTGGAATGCGAGGCGGTCTTCCCTGGCATCCATCCTCGAACGGTGTTCTGGAGTCATTCCATATGGGATGTTTTGGAGCTGCCCAACTTTTCTCAATTGTCCCACATACGGAATCCTTGAAGGGGGCATCCCACAACTCCCAATGTGGGAAAACGTCCATGGCCTTGAGATTCCCCTCCGTTCATGAAGGGGCAGTCATGCACAGAAACTACAACCTGAGCCAACGTCTGATCCTCGCCGTGACTTCAGATGCATGAGATATTGGTTCAGATGTGCAGGGGGTACCTGCCTTGGCCTCGGCCTGAAGCCCAAGTCTAGCTTGTTGTCTCAGTCTTCTGTCCTCACACTACTGGCCCAGAAGCCCTCACGTTGGCAATTCCGGACCCAAAATGCAGCACTCTGCCTGCACTCTAGAGAAAATATCTTGCCTAATGAGCTGCCCAGGCACCTCAAATGAGGATCAACCTACACGGCACTCGACTGTACCCAAAATATATAGTCTAACCTGGGCACTATGCACTGTCTGACACAACCTGAGCCCGAACCTCCTGACCAACAACAAGGCAGCTGACCGCACACTGAGCACATCAGACCCACCATTACCTTAGGTCATCATCTCTTCATACTGCGGTTTTCAATATTCAGAACCTAGACCTTATCTCCAACCACTGCCCAGGGTGGAAAATGATGCAGAAATCAGAACTCCTTCCCCATGGCAAGGACCTTGTGATAGGCATGTTGTCCAAAGTTTAGTGTAGTTGACACCAGTGTGGTCCATGAGGCCCCGCCCATGCTCGCGGGCCACATTGGTCAAAAACACACATTGTGACCCTCAGCCTGAGCCCAGTCCTCAAGTAAGGCCTCTCAGTGGCTGGATGAAGAGACAGCCTATGGGGCCCAACATGCCCCTAGGTCCCAAATTTTAACCATATTTTGGGTTGTCGCTTCACTCTTCCCCAGGGCTCTGCTTTGGAATTCCTCTTTGGTTGGGACACCTGAGGTAACACACCTGAAAAGAGAAAACCCTTCCCACAGATTGACAAAAAAAAAAAATTGCGTCCGGACCAAATCCACAGAGAGGCAGATTCGTCCATGGCCCATGAGGCCTCCCCACATTCCACGGCCATCGTTGACACAAAATCCAGAGACCAAAGCCTGAACAAGCGCCTCAGACTCGCTCTTTCTTCATATCCTGAAGAGTTCTTCTCATGGTGTGTAGATAGGGCCTGCCATACCTACGTCCCCAAACCTAAGCTGAGTCTGTGTTTTCAGACTTCTGTCCTCAAAGTCCTGGGCCACACACCCTCCAAACTTGGGCCCCTGGAGCCACACATTAGGACTGTGCCTACCCCATGCATGGGAATTCTGCCCATTCCATTGTCCAAAATTGTACAAATTAGGAGAACCCTCCAAAGTCCCCGAGGCCATCCCAATATGTAGGTCTCTGTGGACAAACAAGGGCGGTCTGACACCAGCTGAGCATCTACCTCCACTCAGACCATAGATGGATGTCCCCAGAGAAGGAGATGGAACTAGACAGGACCCTAGGCCATAATCGGATCCAATGCTTTGGTTTACAGGCATGTCTCCTCAAAATCCTTGATTCCAATACCATCATAGGGGGTTTCCTGAGGCACCCATCCGAAAAAATCTCGTCTCCACGAGGAAACTTGTGCATGGGCCCTATGTCAAAATCTTAGGAGAATACTTCAGAGTCCCGGTCCCACCGCCCCATTCCAAGGTCCTCATGGACACAAACACACATTAGGCCCTATGCTCAGGAATGTCCATTTTAACTCAGACACCCCGGGTGCTCCCGCAGAGCCTTCTGATCTCAACTGTCTTGTTGCTAGGGACAATTGGAATGCGAGGCGGGCTTCCCTGGTATCCATCCTCCAATGGTGCTCTGGAGTCATCCATATGGGATGTTTTGAAGCTGCCCAACAGGACTCAATTGTCCCGCAGAAGGAATCCTTGAAGGGGGCAACCCACAACTCCCAGAGTGGGAAAACCTCCATGGCCTTGTGATTCCCCTCCGTTCATGAAGGGGCAGTCATGCACAGAAACTACAACCTGAGCCAACCTCTGATCCTCGCCGTGACTTCAGATGCATGAGATATTGGTTCAGATGTGCAGGGGGTACCTTTCTTGCCCTCGACTTGAAGCCCAAGTCTAGCTTGTGTTCTCATACTTCTGTCCTTACACTACTGGCCCAGAAGCCCTCAAGTTTGGCACTTCCGGACCCACAATGCAGCACTCTGCCTGCACTCTAGAAAAAATATCTTGCCTAATGAGCTGCCCAGGCACCTCAAATAAGGATCAACCTACACGGCACTCGACTGTACCCAAATTATATAGTCTAACCTGGGCACTAAAGCACTGTCTGACACAACCTGAGCCCGAACCTCCTGACCAACAACCAGGCAGCTGACCGCACAGTGAGCACATCCGACACGCCATGGCCTTAGGTCATCATCTCTTCCCAACTGCGGTTTTCAGGATTCAGAACCTAGCCCTTATCTCCAACCACTGCCCAGGGTTGAAAATGATGCAGAAATCAGAACTCTTTCCCCATGGCAAGAGACCTTGTGATTGGCATGTTGTCCAAAGTTCAGTGTAGTTGAAACCAGTGTGGCCCATGAGGCTCCGCCCATGCTCGCGGTCCACATTGGTCACAAACACACATTGTGACCCTCAGCCTGAGCCCAGTCCTCAAGTAAGGCCTCTCAGTGGCTGGATGAAGAGACAGCCTATGGGGCCTGCCATGCCCCTAGGCCCCAAATTTTAAACATAGATTGGGTTGTCCCTTTACTCTTCCCCAGGGCTCTGATTTGGATTTCCTCTTTGGTTGGGACACCTGAGGTAACAAACCTGAAAGGAGACCTCCCATCCCACAGATTGACGAAAAACAATTGGGACCGAGCCAAATTTACAGTGAGGAAGATTCATCCATGGCCCATGAGGCCTCCCCACATTCCACTGCCATGGTTGACACAAAATCCAGAGACTAAAGCCTGAGCAAGCGACTCAGACTCGCTCTTTCTTCATATCCTGAAGAGTTCTTCTCATGGTTTGTAGATTGGGCCTGCCATACCTACGTCCCAAACCTAAGCTGAGTTTGTGTTTTCAGACTTCTGTCCTCAAAGTCCTGGGCTACACACCCTCCAGGCTGGGGCCCCTGGAGCACACATTAGTATTGTGCCTACACCATGCATGGGAATTCTGCTCACTCCATTGTCCAAAATTATACAAATTAGGAGAACCCTCAAAAGTCCCCGAGGCCATCCCAGTATGTAGGTCTCTGTGGACAAACAAGGGCGGTCTGACACCAGCTGAGCATCTACCTCCACTCTTACCATAGATGGATGACCTAGAGAAGGAGATGGAACCATACAGGACCCTAGGCCATAATCGGATCCATTGCTTTGGTTTACAGTCATGTCTCCTCAAAAGCCTGGATTCCAATACCAGCATTGGGGTTTCCTGAGGCACCATCAGAAAAAATCTCGTCTCCACGAGGAAACTTGTGCATGGGACCTATGTCGAAATCTTAGGAGAATACTTCAGAGTCCCGGTGCCATCGCCTCATTTCAAGGCCTCATGGACACAAACACACATTAGGCCCCATGATCAGGAAAGTCCATTTCAACTCAGCCACCCCAGTTGCTCCAGCAGAGCCATCCGTTCTTAACTGTCTTGTTGCTAGGAGAAAATTGGAATGCGAGGCGGTCTTCCCTGGCATCCATCCTCGAACGGTGTTCTGGAGTTATTCCATATGGGATGTTTTGGAGCTGCCCAACTTTTCTCAATTGTCCCACATACGGAATCCTTGAAGGGGGCATCCCACAACTCCCAATGTGGGAAAACGTCCATGGCCTTGAGATTCCCCTCCGTTCATGAAGGGGCAGTCATGCACAGAAACTACAACCTGAGCCAACGTCTGATCCTCGCCGTGACTTCAGATGCATGAGATATTGGTTCAGATGTGCAGGGGGTACCTGCCTTGGCCTCGGCCTGAAGCCCAAGTCTAGCTTGTTGTCTCAGTCTTCTGTCCTCACACTACTGGCCCAGAAGCCCTCACGTTGGCAATTCCGGACCCAAAATGCAGCACTCTGCCTGCACTCTAGAGAAAATATCTTGCCTAATGAGCTGCCCAGGCACCTCAAATGAGGATCAACCTACACGGCACTCGACTGTACCCAAATTATATAGTCTAACCTGGGCACTAATGCACTGTCTGACACAACCTGAGCCCGAACCTCCTGACCAACAACCAGGCAGCTGACCGCACACTGAGCACATCAGACCCACCATGGCCTTAGGTCATCATCTCTTCCCAACTGCGGTTTTCAGGCTTCCGAACCTAGACCTTATCTCCAACCACTGCCCAGAGTTGAAAATGATGCAGAAATCAGAACTCCTTCCCCATGGCAAGAGACCTTGTGATTGGCATGTTGTCCAAAGTTCAGTGTAGTTGAAACCAGTGTGGCCCATGAGGCCCCCCCATGCTCGCGGGCCACATTGGTCACAAACACACATTGTGACCCTCAGCCTGAGCCCAGTACTCAAGTAAGGCCTTTCAGTGGCTGGATGAAGAGACAGCCTATGGGGCCTGCCATGCCTCTAGGCCCCAAATTTTACCCATATTTTGGGTTGTCGCTTCACTCTTCCCCAGGCCTCTGCTTTGGAATTCCTCTTTGGTTGGGACACCTGAGGTAACAAATCTGAAAGGAGATATCCCATCCCACAGATTGATGAAAAACAATTGGGACCGGGCCAAATCCACAGAGAGGAAGATTCGTCCATGGCCCATGAGGCCTCCCCACATTCCACGGCCATCGTTGACACAAAATCCAGAGACCAAATACTGAGCAAGTGCCTCAGAGTCGCTCTTTATTCATATCCTGAAGAGTTCTTCTCATGGTTTGTAGATTGGGTCTGCCATACCTACGTCCACAAACCTAAGCTGAGTTTGTGTTTCCGACATATGTCCTCAACGTCCTGCCCACACACCCTCCAGGCTTGGGCCCCTGGAGCCACACTTTAGGACTGTGCCTTCCCCATTCATGGGAATTCTGCCCATTCCATTGTCCAAAATTGTACAAATTAGGGGAACCCTCCAAAGTCCCCGAGGACTTTCTAATATGTAAGTCTCTGTGGACAAACAAGGGCGGTCTGACACCAGCTGAGTATCTACCTCCACTCAGACCATAGATATATGTCCCCAGAGAAGGAGATGGAATCAGACAGGACCCTAGGCCACAATCGGATCCATTTCTTTGGTTTACAGGCATGTCTCCTCAAAATCCTGGATACCAATACCAGCATAGTGGGTTTCCTGAGGCAACCAACAGAATAAATCTCGTCTCCACGAGGAAACTAGTGCATGGGACCTATGTCAAAATCTTAGGAGAATACTTCTAAATCCCGGTGCCACCGCCCCATTTCAAGTTCCTCATGGACACAAACACACATTAGGCCCCATGCTCAGGAAAGTCCATTTAAACTCAGCCACCCTGATTGCTCCCACAGAGCCATCCGATCTCAACTGTCTTGTTGCTAGGAGACAAATCGAATGCGAGGCGGGCTTCCCTGGCATCCATCCTCCAACTGTGCTCTGGAGTCTTCCATATGGGATGTCCTGGAGCTGCCAACAGGTCTCAATTGTCCCGCAGAAGGAATCCTTGAAGGGGGCAACCCACAACTCCCACAGTGGGAAAACCTCCATGGCCTTGAGATTCCCCTCCGTTCATGAAGGGGCAGTCATGCACAGAAACTACAACCTGAGCCAACGTCTGATCCTCGCCGTGACTTCAGATGCATGAGATATTGGTTCAGATGTGCAGGGGGTTCCTGCCTTGCCCTCGGCCTGAAGCCCAAGTCTAGCTTGTGTTCTCAGACTTCTGTCCTCACATTACTGGCCCAGAAGCCCTCAAGTTTGGCACTTCCGGACCCACAATGCAGCACTCTGCCTGCCCTCTGAAAAAATATCTTGCCTAATGTGCTGCCCAGGCACCGCAAATGAGGATCAACCTACACGGCACTCGACTGTACCCAAATTATATAGTCTAACCTGGGCACTAATGCACTGTCTGACACAACCTGAGCCCGAACCTCCTGACCAACACCCAGGCAGCTGACCGCACACTGAGCACATCAGACCCAACATGGCCTTAGGTCATCATCTCTTCCCAACTCCAGTTTTCAGGATTCAGAACCTAGACCTTATCTCCAACCACTGCCCAGGGTTGAAAATGATGCAGAAATCAGAACTCCTTCCCCATAGCAAGGACCTTGTCCTTGGCATGTTGTCCAAAGTTCAGTGTATTTGAAACCAGTGTGGCCCATGAGGCCCCGCCCATGCTCGCGGGCCACATTGGTCACAAACAGACATTGTGACCCTCAGCCTGAGCCCAGTCCTCAAGTAAGGCCTCTCAGTGGCTGGATGAAGAGAAAGCCTATGGGGCCTGCCATGCGCCTAGGCCCCAAATTTTAACCATAGTTTGGGTTGTCCCTTCACTCTTCCCCAGGGCTCTGCTTTGGAATTCCTCTTTGGTTGGGACACCTGAGGTCACAAACCTGAAAGGAGTACTCCCATCCCACAGATTGACAAAAAACAATTGGGACCGAGCCAAATCCACAGAGAGGAAGATTCGTCCATGGCCCATGAGGCCTCCCCACATTCCACGGCCATCGTTGACTCAAAATCCAGAGACCAAAGCCTGAGCAAGCACCTCAGACTCGCTCGTTCTTCATATCCTGAAGAGTTCTTCTCATGGTTTTTAGATTGGGCCTGCCATACCTACGTCCCCTAACCCAAGCTGAGTTTGTGTTTTCAGACTTTTGTCCTAAAAGTACTGGGCCACACATCTCCAGGCTGGGGAACCTGGAAACACACATTAGCACTGTGCCTACCCCATGCATGGGAATTCTGCCCATTCCATTGTCCAAAATTGTACAAATTAGGAGAACCCTCCATAGTCCCCGAACATCCCAATATGTAGGTGTCTGTGGACAAACAAGGGCGGTCTGACACCAGCTGAGCATCTACCTCCATTCAGACCATAGATGGATGTCCCCAGAGAAGGAGATATAACCAGACAGGACCCTAGGCCACAATCGGAATCATTCCTTTGGTTTACAGGCATGTCTCCTCAAAATCCTGGATACCAATATCAGCATGTGGGTTTCCTGAGGCAACCAACAGAAAAAATCTCGTCTCCACGTGGAAACTTCTGCATGGGACCTATGTCAAAATCTTAGGAGAATACTTCTAAATCCCGGTGCCACCGCTCCATTCCAAGGTCCTCATGGACACAAACACACATTAGGCCTCATGCTCAGGAAAATCCATTTCAACTCAGCCACACTGGTTGCTCCCACAGAGCCATCCGATCTCAACTGTCTTGTTGCTAGGAGACAAATGGAATGCGAGGCAGGCTTCCCTGGCATCCATCCTCGAATGGTGCTCTGGAGTCATTCCATATGGATAGTTTTTAAGCTGCACAACAGGTCTCAATTTTCCAGCAGAAGGAATCCTTGAAGGGGGCAACCCACAACTCCCACATGGGAAAACCTCCTTGGCCTTGAAATTCCTCTCCGTTCATGAACGGGCAGTCATGCACAGAAACTACATCCTGAGCCAACGTCTGATCCTCGCCGTGACTTCAGATGCATGAGATATTGGTTCAGATGTGCAGGGGGTACCTGCCTTGCCCTCGGCCAGAAGCCCAAGTCTAGCTTGTGTTCTCAGACTTCTGTCCTCACACTACTGGCACAGAAGCCCTCAAGTTTGACAATTCTGACCCACAATGAAGTACTCTGCCTGCCCTCTAGAAAAAATATCTTGCCTAATGAGCTGCCCAGGCACCGCAAATGAGGATCAACCTACACGGCACTCGACTGTACCCAAATTATATAGTCTAACTTGGGCACTAATGCACTGTCTGACACAACCTGAGCCCGAACCTCCTGACCAACAACCAGGCAGCTGACCGCACACTGAGCACATCAGACCCAACATGGCCTTAGGTCATCATCTCATCCCAACTGCGGTTTTTAGGATACAGAACCTAGACCTTATGTCCAACCACTGCCCAGGGTTGAAAATGATGCAGAAATTAGAACTCCTTCCCCATGGCAAGGACCTTGTGATTGGCATGTTGTCCAAAGTTCAGTGTAGTTGAAACCAGTGTGGCCCATGAGTCCCTGCCTATGGTCGCGGGACACATTGGTCACAAACACACATTGTGACCCTCAGCATGAGCCCAGTCCTCAAGTAAGGCCTCTAAGTGGCTGGATGAAGAGGCAGCATATGGGGCCTGCCATGCCCCTAGGCCCCAAATTTTAACCATAGTTTGGGTTGTCCCTTCACTCTTCCCCAGGGCTTTGCTTTGGAATTCCTCTTTGGTTGGGACACCTTAGGTAACAAACCTGAAAGGAGAACTCCCATCCCACACATTGACAAAAAAAAAAAAATTGGGACCGGGCCAAATCCACAGAGAGGAAGATTCGTCCATGGCCCATGAGGCCTCCCCACATTCCACGGCCATCGTTGACACAAAATCCAGAGACCAAAGCCTGAAAAAGCGCCTCAGACTCGCTCTTTGTTCATATCCTGAAGAGTTCTTCTCATGGTTTGTTGATTGGGCCTGCCATACCTACGTACCCAAACCTAAGCTGAGTTTGTGTTTTCCGACTTCTGTCCTCAAAGTCCTGGGCCACACACCCTCCAGGCTGGGGCCCCTGGATCCACACATTAGGACTGTGCCTACCCCATGCATGGGAATTCTGCCCATTCCACTGTCCCAAATTGTACAAATTAGGAGAACCCTCCAAAGTCCCCGAGGCCATCCCAATATGTACGTCTCAGTGGACAAACAAGGGCGGTCTGACACCAGCTGAGCATCTACCTCCACTCAGACCATAATTGGATGTTCCCAGAGAAGGAGATGGAACCAGACAGGACCCTAGGCCATAATCGGATCCATTGCTTTGGTTACAGGCATGTCTTCTCAAAATCCTGGATTCCAATAACAGCATAGGGTGTTTCCTGCGGCACCCATCAGAAAAAATCTCATCTCCATGAGGAAACTTGTGCATGGACCAATGTCAAAATCTTAGGAGAATACTTCAGATTCCCGGTGCCACCGCCCCATTCCAAGGCCCTCATGGACACAAAAACACATTAGGACCCATCCTCAGGAAATTCCATTTCAACTCAGCCACCCCGGTAGCTCCGGCAGAGCCATCTGATCTCAAATGTCTTGTTGCTAGGAGACAATTGGAATGCGAGGCGGGCTTCCCTGGCATCCATCCTCGAACAGTGCTCTGGAGTCATTCCATACGTGATGTTTACGACTTGCCCAACAGATCTCAATTGTCTCGCAGAAGGAATCTTTGAAGGTGGCATCCCACAACTCTCAACGTGGGAAAAACTCCATGGCCTTGAGATTCCTCTCCGTTCATGAAGGAGCAGTCATGCACAGAAACTACAACCTGAGCCAACGTCTGATCCTTGCTGTGACTTCAGATGCATTAGATATTGGTTCAGATGTGCATGCGGTACCTGCCTTGCCCTCGGCCAGAAGCCCAAGTCTAGCTTGTGTTTTCAGACTTCTGTACTCACACTATGGGCCCAGAAGCCCTCAAGTTTGGCAATTCCGGACCCACAATGCAGCACTCTGCCTGCCCTCTAGAAAAAATATCTTGCCTTATGAGCTGCCCAGGCACCTCAAATGAGGATCAACCTACACGGCACTCGACTGTACCCAAAATATATAGTCAAACCTGAACACTAATGCACTGTCTGACACAACCTGAGCCCGAACCTCCTGACCTACACCCAGGCAGCTGACCGCACACTGAGCACATCAGACCCACCAAGGCCTTAGGTCATCATCTCTTCCCAAGTGCGGTTTTCAGGATTCAGAGCCTAGACCTTATCTCCAACCACTGCCCAGGGTTGGAAATGATGCAAAAATCAGAACACCTTCCCCATGGCAAGAGACCTTGTGATTGTTCTAACGCAACACCCAGAGACAAAAGCCTGAGCAACTGCTTCCCACTTGCCCTCTTTGATATCCAGACGATCAGCCCTCACGGACTGGAGATCAGGCCTGCATTACCTTGGCCCCTACCTGAGCCAAGTTTGCTTTTTCAGACATCTGTCCCCACAGCCCTGGCAAACACAGCCTCTAGGCTGGGTCCTCTGGAGCCATACAACAGGACCGTGCCTGACCTCTCCTGGGAAACTCTGTCCATTCCTTTGGCCACACACCTCCAGAATATAAGAAACCTCAAGGCCCCCGAGGACATCCCACTACTGGGAGTCTCCCTGGACACACAGGGGCCCTCGGACACAAGCTGAGCAGCTACCTCCACGAAGGCATGTACACAGATGTCAACAGAGATAGAAGGTTGAGCCGGACAGGCCCTTAGGCCCTAATCTCAACTCTTGCGTTGGTTTGCAGGGGTCACTCTTCTGAGTCTTTGGTTCGAAGAAAAGGATAGGGGGCTTTCCTGAGGCACTGAACAGAACTCCTCTCGTCTCCACATGGGAAGCTACCTTGTTGGAGCCATGTCAAACACCTCAGGTTGGAGAATCCTGCAGAGTCCCTGAGCCACCTCCACATTCCAAGTTCTCCCAGGCCTCCAAGCCACAGTAGGACTCATCTTCAAGAGAGTCCATTTCAACTCTCCCCTCTGGGTAGCTCACCCAGGAGCCCGCAGATTGAGCCTGCCTTGTCCTGACTAAAGAGTGGGAATATGAGGTGGCGTTCCCAGGCATCCATGCTTAGAGACCTGCTCTCGAGCCTTTCCGTATGGGGCCTCCTGGAACCATCCAATAGCACTCGACTGTCGTGTAGAAGGAAACCTTGAGGTTTGGAGTAGTTCACAAATCCCATCTTAGGCTAACCTCCCTGGCCTCATAAAGCCTCCACACCCTTCGGGAAGAGGCCATGCTGGACAAAAACTCTAGCCTGAGGCACGTCTCATAGTTGACATGACCTCAGTGCAGGAGATCTCGATTCAGCATCTGCAGAGTGGGCCTGCTGTGCCCTCGGTACAAACTTCACGCTAGCTTGTGTTTTCAGACTTCCTTCCTCACACTCCTGGCAAACAAGCCCTCCGGACTAGGAACTCCAGAACCACAACCCAGCCCAGGGTCTGCACAACGGAAGAAAAACGTTTTCCTTGGGGCTCTCTCCAGTAAACCCCGATGAGGATCAAGCTGCTCGGGCCTCGACGTTACCCGAACTGGATAGGCTGCTCTGGGCACTCATGCTCTGTCTTACACAGCCTGAAGGAAGACGTCCAGACAGACAAGGAGACCGTTGGCCGCACACCCTGAACTTCGGACACGCCATGGTCTTATGCCGTCACCTCTTCCTAACCTTGGTTTTCAGATATCTGAACCTAGACATTATATCAATTCTCCACACAGCTGGGTATCGCAAGCACAAAACAGAACTCCTCCTTCCCAGTGGCTGTAAAGCTTGCTCTTGGCATGGAGTCACACCTTCAGGGTGGGAGAAACCTTCATGGCCCCTGATGCCAAGCCCAAACTTGAGTGCTGCTTGGGCACAAATTCACACTGTGACCCTCAGCATGAGCCCCATGTCAAAGAAAGGCCTGTCAGGGCCTGGACCAAGAGCCCGCATTGGGGCTTGCCAAGCCCCTATGAACCCAATCCTCACAAGGGTTTGAGTTTTCCAGTCGCCCCGCCCGTACCTGGGGCTCTGCTCTGGAATCCCTTTCTTGGAGAGACACATGAGCCAGACAACACGACTCCACCCTTCCCACAAAATGACCCCAAACTCTTGGGAGCTGGGACAAAACCCCAGAGAGGGAAACTCGTCCACAGTCCCTTAGGCCACCCCTCCAATCCACGGCTATCCGGGACACAACATCCAGAGACAAAAGCTTGAAGGAACGCCTCCCACTCGCCCTTGTTTCAGAGGCCCAGGAGCTCCCTCTCGGGCTGTTCATCTGGCCTGCCATACCCTAGGTGGCACTCATAAGCTGAGTTTGTGTTTTCAGACTTCTGTGCCCACAGCCTAGACGCACACAACCTCCAGGCTAGGGCCTCTGGAGCCACAGCAAATGATTGTGCCTGCCCTCTCCAAGGAAAGTGTGCCCAATCCATTGACCACAACCCTACAGGTTAGGGAATAGCTCCAAGTCCCCTGAGGCCATCAATAGTGTAGGCCACCCTGGACTAAGAGGGGCTCTCTGACACCAGCGGAGCAACTATCTCCACTTAGACTCTCAGACAGAGTCCACAGAGACAAAAGGTTGAAATGGACAGGGCCTCAGGCCCTAATCTGAACCTTAGCTTTGGTTTCCATGTGTCCGTCCTCAGAGGACTGTTTTCGTAGACCAGCACACGCGGCTTTTCTGAGGCTCAAAACCAAGCCTCTCTCGTCTCCACATGGGGAGCTTTCTTGCTGGGGATGTATCAAACCCTTCAGGTAGGAGAGTTCCGCAGGGCCACTGAACAACCAGCACATTCCAAGGTCTCCAGGGACCCAAACGCACATTATGACGCATCCTCAGGAGAGGCCATTTCAACTCAGCGCCCTGGGTAGCGTTCCCCAGAGGCAGCAGATCAAACATATCTTGTCGCTAATGGCCAATGGGAATGCGAGGCATGCTGTACAGGGATCCATCCTTCGAACCCTGCTCTCCAGTCCTTCCGTATGGTATGTCCTGGAGCCATGCAACAGGACTCGAATGTCCCACAGAAGGAAACCTTGTGGTTTGGGGCAAACTCCAAACTCAGCGTGGGAAAACTTCCTTGGCCTCATGAGGCCCCCGCTTCATGAAGGTGCCATCATGGACACATACTCCAGCCTCAGCCAACGTCTGATCCTCAGCCTGACTTCAGATGCTGGAGATTTTGATTCAGCCTCTGCAGAGTGGGCCTACTCTGCCCTTGGCTCCAATCCTCACCCTAGTTTGTGTTTTCAGACTTCCGTCCTCTCACTCTTGGCCCACAACCCCCCATACTGGGAATTCTGGGGCCACAATGAAGCACTCAGCCTGCCTCCCAGGAGAAAAACATTGTCTATGGTGCTGCCCAGAAACCCCAAATGAGGATCAAACTGCTTGGCCCTCGGCAACCCCCCAATTGCATAGGCTACCTTAAGCACTGATGCTCTGTCGCAAATAGCCTGAGCCCAGACCTTCCAACAGACACCGACACAGCTGGCTGCACACCCAGCACATTGGACCGGCCACTGTCTTAGGCCACCATCCATTCTCAACCGGATTTTCAGTCAACGGAACATAGACCTTATCTCCAATCCCTTCACAGGGGGGAACCTGATGCACAAGCAGTACCCATCCTTCCCCATGGCAAGAAACCTTGCTGCTGGCAGGGAGTCAAACCTTCAGTGTAGGAGAAAACGGCATGGTCCATGAAGCCACGCCCATGCGTGAGGGCCGCCTTGGGCACAAACACACATGGTGACCCTCAGCGTGAGTCCCTTATTCAAGTAACGCCTCTCAGTGACTGGACCAAGAGTCCGCATATGTGGCTTGCCTTGCCCATAGGCACCCAGGACTAACTAGATGGTGTGTATTCCAGTTGAGGGAACCCACTGCTGTGCTCTAGAGTCCCTCTCCTGGGGGGTCCCCTGTGGCAGAAAACAGTACTCTTCCCTTCCCACAGAATGAACCCAAACACTTGGGAGCTTGGACAATCCCCAGAGGAAGGCTCTTCCTCAGCACCTGAAGTAACCCCTACCCTGAACGGCCACTGTGAACGCAACACACAGAGACAAAAGCCTGAGCGACTGCCTCCCACTTGCCCTCCTTTGATATCCAGAGGATCTCCCCTCACGGACTGGAGATCAGGCCTGCCATTACCTTGGCCCCTAGCTGAGCCATGTTTGCTTTTTCAGACATCTGTCCCCACAGCCCTGGCAAACACAACCTCTAGGCTGGGTCCACAGTAGCCATACCACAGGACCGTGCCTGCTCTCTCCTGGGAAACTGTGTCCATTCCTTTGGCCACACACCTCCAGAATATGAGAAACCTCAAGGCCCCCGAGGACATCCCACTACTGGGAGCCTCCCTGGACACACAGGGGAATTCAGACACAAGATGAGCAGCTACCTCCACGAAGGCATGCACTCAGATGTCAACAGAGAGAGAAGGTTGAGCAGGACAGGCCCTTAGGCCCTAATCTCAACTCTTGCTTTGGTTTCCAGGTGTCACTCCTCAGAGGCTTTGGTTCGAAAAACAGTATATGGGGCTTTCCTGAGGCACTGAACAGAACTCCTCTCGTCTGCACATGGGAAGCTTCCTTGTAGGAGCCCTGTCAAACACCCCAGGTTGGAGAATCCCGCAGAGTCCCTGAGCCACCTCCACATTCCAAGGTCTCCTATGTCAACAACCCACAGTAGGACTCATCTTGAGGAGAGTCCATTTCAACTTTCCCCTCTGGGTAGCTCACCCAGGAGCCTGAAGATTGAGCCTGCCTTGTCCTGACTAAAGAGTGGGAATATGAGGTGGGATTCCCAGGCATCTATGCTTAGACATCTGCTCTCGAGTCTTTCCTTATGGGGCATCCTGGAACCATCCAATAGGACTCGACTGTCGTGCAGAAGGAAACCTTGAGGTTTGTAGTAGTTCACAAATCCCATCGTGCGCAAACCTCCCTGGCCTCAGGAAGGACCCACACCCTTCCAGAATAGGCCATGCTGGACAAAAACTCTAGCATGAGGCACGTCTCATAGTTGACAAGACCTCAGTGCAGGATATCTCGATTCAGCCACTGCAGAGTGGTCCTGCCGTGCCCTTGGTCCCAAACCTAACGCTAGCTTGTGTTTTCAGACTTCCTTCCTCACACTCCTGGCAAACAGCCCTCCGGACTAGGAACTCCAAAACCACAACCCAGCCCAGTGTCTGCCCAACGGAAGAAAACGTTTCCCTGTGGGGCTCTCCAGAAAAACCAGATGAGGATCAACCAGCACGGGCCTGGACGGTATCCGAACTGGAAAAGTTGCTCTGGGCACTCATGCTCTGTCTGACACAGCCTGAAACCAGACGTCCAGACAGACAAGGAGAGAGCTGGCCACACACTCAGCACGTCGGACACACCATGGTCTTATGCCGTCACCTCTTCCTAACCTTGGTTTTCAGATATCTGCACCTAGACATTATATCAATTCTCCACACAGCTGGGTATCGCAAGCACAAAAGAGAACTCCTCCTTCCCCATGGCTGGAAAGCTTGATCTTGGCATGGAGTCACACCTTCAGGGTGGGAGAAACCTTCATGGCCCATGATGCCACGCCCAAACTTGAGTGCTGCTTGGGCACAAATTCACACCATTACCCTCAGCATGAGCCCCATGTCAAAGATAGGCCTGTCAGGGCCTGGACCAAGAGCCCGCATATGGGGCTTGCCAAGACCCTATGCACCCAATCCTCACCAGGGTTTGAGTTTTCCAGTCGCCCCGCCCGTACCTGGGGCTCTGCTCTGGAATCCCTTTCTTGGAGAGACACATGAGCCAGACAACACGACTCCACCCTTCCCACAAAATGACCCCAAACTCTTGGGAGCTGGGACATCACCAGAGAGGGATACTCGTTCACAGTCCCTGAGGCCACCCCTCCAATCCACGGCTATCCGGGACACAACATCCAGAGACAAAAGCCTAAAGGAACGCCTCCCACTCGCCCTTGTTTCAGAGACCAGGAGCTCCCTCTGGGCTGTTCATCCAGCCTGCCATACCCTAGGCGCCACTCAGAAGCTGAGTTTGTGTTTTCAGACTTCTGTGCCCACAGCCTGGACCCACACAACCTCCAGGCTAGGGCCTCTGGAGCCACAGCGAAAGATTGTGCCTGCCCTCTCCAAGGAAAGTGTGCCCAATCCATTGACCACAACCCTACAGGTTAGGCAAAAGCTTCAGGGCCCCTGAGGCCATCAATAGTGTAGGCCACCCTGGACTAAGAGGGGCTCTCTGACACCAGCGGAGCAACTATCTCCACTTAGACTCTCAGACAGTGTCCCCAGAGAAAGAAGGTTGAAATGGACAGGCCCTCAGGCCCTAATCTGAACCTTAGCTTTGGTTTCCATGTGTCCGTCCTCAGAGGACTGTTTTCGTAGACCAGCACACGCGGCTTTTCTGAGGCTCAAAACCAAGCCTCTCTCGTCTCCACATGGGGAGCTTTCTTGCTGGGGATGTATCAAACCCTTCAGGTAGGAGAGTTCCGCAGGGCCACTGAACAACCAGCACATTCCAAGGTCTCCAGGGACCCAAACGCACATTATGACGCATCCTCAGGAGAGGCCATTTCAACTCAGCGCCCTGGGTAGCGTGCCCCAGAGGCAGCAGATCAAACATATCTTGTCGCTAATGGCCAATGGGAATGCGAGGCATGCTGTACAGGGATCCATCCTTCGAACCCTGCTCTCCAGTCCTTCCGTATGGTATGTCCTGGAGCCATGCAACAGGACTCGAATGTCCCGCAGAAGGAAACCTTGTGGTTGGGGCAACCACCAAACTCAGCGTGGGAAAACTTCCTTGGCCTCATGAGGCCCCCGCTTCATGAAGGTGCCATCATGGACACATACTCCAGCCTCAGCCAACGTCTTATCCTCAGCCTGTCTTCAGATGCTGGAGATTTTGATTCAGCCTCTGCAGATTGGGCCTGCTCTGCCCTTGGCTCCAATCCTTACCCTAGCTTGTGTTTTCAGACTTCTGTCCTCTCACTCCTGGCCCACAAACCCTCCCTACTGGGAATTCTGGGGCCACAGTTAAGCCCTCTGTCTGCCTCCCAGGAGAAATCATTGTCTACGGTGCTGCTCAGAAACCCCAAATGAGGATCAAACTGCTTGGCCCTCGGCAACCCACCAATCGCATAGGCTACCTTAAACACTGATGCTCTGTCGCAAATAGCCTGAGCCCAGACCTTCCAACAGACACTGACACAGCTGGCTGCACACCCAGCACATTGGACCGGCCACTGTCTTAGGCCACCATCCATTCCCAACCTGGGTTTTCAGTCAACGGAACCTAAACCTTATCTCCAATCCCTGCAGAGGGGGGAACCTGATGCACAAGCAGTACCCCTCCTTCCCCATGACAAGAAACCTTGCGCTGGCAGTGAGTCAAACCTTCAGTATAGGAGAAAACCGCATCGCCCATGAGGCCACGACCATGCGTGAGGGCCGCCTTGGGCACAAACACACATGGTGACCCTCACCGTGAGTCCCTTATTCAAGTAACGCCTCTCAGTGACTGGACCAAGAGCCCGCATATGTGGCTTCCCTTGCCCATTGGCACCCAGGACTAACTAGATGGTGTGTATTCCAGTTGAGGGAACCCACTGCTGTGCTCTAGAGTCCCAATCCTGGGGGGTCCCCTGTGGTAGAAAACTGTACTCTTCCCTTCCCACAGAATGAACCCAAACACTTGGGAGCTTGGACAATCCCCCGAGAGGAAGGCTCTTCCTCGGCCCCTGAAGCAACCCCTACCCTGAACGGCCACTGTGAACGCAACACCCAGAGACAAGCCTGAGCGACTGCCTTCCATTTGCCCTCCTTTGATATCCAGAGGATCTCCCCTCACGGACTGGAGATCAGGCCTGCCATTACCTTGGCCCCTAGCTGAGCCATGTTTGCTTTTTCAGACATCTGTCCCCACAACCCTGGCAAAAACAGCCTCTAGGCTGGGTCCTCTGGAGCCATAGACAGGACCGTGCCTGCTCTCTCCTGGGAAACTGTGTCCATTCCTTTGGCCACACACCTCCAGAATATTAGAAAACTGAGGCCCCCGAAGACATCCCACTACTGGGAGCCTCCCTGGACACACAGGGGCATTCGGACACAAGCTGAGCATCTACCTCCACGAAGGCATGCACACATGTCAACAGTGATAGAAGGTTGAGCAGGACAGGCCCTTAGGCCCTAATCTCAACTCTTGCTTTGGTTTCCAGGTGTCACTCTCAGAGTCTTTGGTTCGAAGAACAGTATATGGGGCTTTCCTGAGGCACTGAACAGAACTCCTCTCGTCTGCACATGGGAAGCTTCCTTGTAGGAGCCGTGTCAAACACCCCATGTTGGAGAATCCTGCAGAGTCCCTGAGCCACCTCCACATTCCAAGGTCTCCCAGGCCACCAACCCACAGTAGGACTCATCTTGAGGAGAGTCCATTTCAACTTTCCCCTCTGGGTAGCTCACCTAGGAGCCCGCAGATTGAGCCTGCCTTGTCCTGACTAAAGAGTGGGAATATGAGGTGGCATTCCCAGGCATCCATCCTTACACACCTGCTCCCCAGTCTTTCCGTATGGGGCCTCCTGGAACCATCCCATAGGACTCGACTGTCGTGCAGAAGGAAACCTTGAGGTTTGGAGTAGTTCACAAATCCCAACATAGGCAAACTTCCCTGGCCTCATGAAGCCCACACACCCTTCCGGAGGAGGCCATGCTGGACAAAAACTCTAGCCTGAGGCACGTCTCATAGTTGACATGACCTCAGTGCAGGAGATCTCGATTCAGCCTCTACAGAGTGGGCCTGCCGTGCCCTCGGTCCCAAACCTCACGCTAGCTTGTGTTTTCAGACTTCCTTCCTCACACTCCTGGCAATCAAGCCCTATGGACTAGGAACTCCAGAACCACAACCCAGCCCAGTGTCTGCCCAACGGAAGAAAAACGTTTCCCTGTGGGGCTCCCAAGAAAACCCAGATGAGGATCAACCTGCACGGGCCTCGACGGTACACGAACTGGATAGGCTACTCTGTCTGACACAGCCTGAAGCCAGACATCCAGACAGACAAGGAGACTGCTGGCCGCACACCCAGCACGTCGGACACGCCATGGTCTTATGCCGTCACCTCTTCCTAACCTTGGTTTTCAGATATCGGAACCTAGACATTATATCAATTCTCCACACAGCTGGGTATCGCAAGCACAAAACAGAACTCCTCCTTCCCCATGGCTGGAAAACTTGCTCTTGGCATGGAGTCACACATTCAGGGTGGGAAAACTTCATGGCCCCTGATGCCACGCCCAAACTTGAGTGCTGCTTGGGCACAAATTCACACTGTGACCCTCAGCATGAGCCCCATGTCAAAGAAAGGCCTGTCAGGGCCTGGACCAAGAGCACGCATATGGGGCTTGCCAAGCCCCTATGCACCCAATCCTCACCAGGGTTTGAGTTTTCCAATCGCCCTGCCCATACCTGGGGCTCTTCTCTGGAATCGCTTTCTTGGAGAGACACATGAGCCAGACAACACGACTCCACCCTTCCCACAAAATGATCCCAAACTCTCGGGAGCTGGGACAAATCCCAAGAGGGGAATACACGTCCACCGTCCCTGAAGCCACCCCTCCAATCCACGGCTATCTGGGACACAACATTCAGAGACAAAAGCCTGAAGGAACGCCTCCCACTCGCCCTTGTTTCAGAGACCCAGGAGCTCACTCTCGGGCTGTACATCCGGCCTGCCATACCCTAGGCGCCACTCATAAGCTGAGTTTGTGTTTTCAGACTTCTGTTCCCACAGCCTGGACCCACACAACCTCCAGGCTAGGGCCTCTGGAGCCACAGCGAAAGATTGTGCCTGCCCTCTCCAAGGAAAGTGTGCCCAATCCATTGAACACAACCCTACAGGTTAGGGAAAAGCTCCAAGGCCCCTGAGGCCATCAATAGTGTAGGCCACCCTGGACTAAGAGGATCTCTCTGACACAAGCAGAGCCACTAACTCCACTTAGACTCTCAGACAGTGTCCCCAGAGACAGAAGGTTGAAATAGACAGGCCCCCAGGCCCTAATCTGAACCTTAGTTTTGGTTACCATGTGTCCATCCTCAGAGGCTGTTTTAGTAGACCAGCACACGGGGCTTTTCTGAGGCACCAAACCAAACCTCTCTCGTCTCCACATGGGGAGCTTTCTTGCTGGGGATGTATCAAACCCTTCAGGTAGGAGAGTTCCGCAGGGCCACTGAACAACCAGCACATTCCAAGGTCTCCATGGACCCAAACGCACATTATGACGCATCCTCAGGAGAGGCCATTTCAACTCAGCCCCCTGGGTAGCGTGCCCCAGAGGCAGCAGATCAAACATATCTTGTCGCTAATGGCCAATGGGAATGCGAGGCATGCTGTAAAGGGATCCATCCTTCGAACGCTGCTCTCCAGTCCTTCCGTATGGTATGTCCTGGAGCCATGCCACAGGACTCGAATGTCCCGCAGAGGGAAACCTTGTGGTTTGGGGCAACCTCCAAACTCAGCGTAGGAAAACTTCTTGGCCTCATGAGGCCCCCGCTTCATGAAGGTGCCATCATGGACACATACTCCAGCCTCAGCCAACGTCTGATCCTCAGCCTGACTTCAGATGCTGGAGATTTTGATTCAGCCTCTGCAGAGTGGGCCTGCTCTGCCCTTGGCTCCAATCCTCACCCTAGCTTGTGTTTTCAGACTTCCATCCTCTCACACCTGGCCCACAAACACTCCCTACTGGGAATTCTGGGGCCACAATGAAGCACTCTGCTTGCCTCCCAGGAGAAAAACATTGTCTATGGTGCTGCCCAGAAACCCCAAATGAGGATCAAACTGCTTGGCCCTCGACAACACACCAATTGCATAGGCTACCTTAAACACTGATGCTCTGTTGCAAATAGCCTGAACCTAGACCTTCCAACAGACACCGACACAGCTGGCTGCACACCCAGCACATTGGACCCGCCACTGCCTTAGGCCACCATCCATTCCCAACCTTGGTTTTCAGTCAACGGAAACTAGACCTTATCTCCAATCCCTGCACAGGGGGGAACCTGATGCACAAGTCAGTACCTCTCCTTCCCCATGGAAAGAAACCTTTCTGCTGGCAGTGAGTCAAACCTTCAGTGTAGGAGAAAACGGCATGGCCCATGGGGCAACACCCATGTGTGAGGGCCGCCTTGGGCACAAACACACATGGTGACCCTCAGCGTGAGTACCTTATTCAAGTAACGCCTCTCAGTGACTGGACCAAGAGCCCGCATATGTGGCTTGCCTTGCCCATAGGCACCCAGGACTAACTAGATGGTGTGTATTCCAGTTGAGGGAACCCACTGCTGTGCTCTAGAGTCCCTCTCCTGGGGGGTCCCCTCTGGCAGAAAACAGTACTCTTCCCTTCCCACAGAATGAACCCAAACACTTGGTACTTGGACAATCCCCCGAGAGGAAGGTTCTTCCTCGGCCCCTGAAGCAACCCGTACCAGAACGGCCACTGTGAATGCAACACCCAGAGACAAAAGCCTGAGCGACTGCCTCCCACTTGGCCCTCCTTTGATATCCAGAGGATCTCCCCTCACGGACTGGAGATCAGTCCTGCCATTACCTTGGCCCCTACTTGAGCCAAGTTTGGTTTTTCTGACATCTGTCCCCACAGCCCTGGCAAACACAGCCTCTAGGCTGGGTCCTCTGGAGCCATACCACAGGACCGTGCATGCTCTCTCCGGGGAAACTGTGTCTATTCCTTTGGCCACACACTTCCAGAATATGAGAAAACTCAAGGACCCCGAGGACATCCCACTACAGGGAGCCTCCATGGACACACAGGGGCATTCGGACACAAGCTGAGCAGCTACCTCCACGAAGACATGCACACAGATTTCAACAGAGATAGAAGGTTGAGCCGGACAGGCCCTTAGGCCCTAATCTCAACTCTTGATTTGGTTTCCAGGTGTCACTCTCAGAGGCTTTGGTTCGAAGAACAGGATATGGGGCTACCTGAGGAACTGAACAGAACTCCTCTCGTTTTATGGGAAGCTTCCTTGTAGGAGCCGTGTCAAACACCCAAGGTTGGAGAATCCTGCAGAGTCCCTGAGCCACCTCCACATTCCAAGTTCTCCCAGGCCACCAACCCACAGTAGGACTCATCTTCAGGAGAGTCCATTTCAACTCTCCCCTCTGGGTAGCTCACCCAGGAGCCCACAGATTGAGCCTGCCTTGTCCTGACTAAAGAGTGGGAATATGAGGTGGCGTTCCCAGGCATCCATGCTTAGACACCTGCTCTCGAGTCTTTCTGTATGGGGCATCCTGGAACCATCCCATAGGACTCGACTGTCGTGCAGAAGGAAACCTTGAGGTTTGGAGTAGTTCACAAATCCCATCGTAGGCAAACCTCCCTGGCCTCATGAAGCACGCACACCCTTCCGGAAGAGGCCATAATGGACAAAAACTCTAGCCTGAGGCACGTCTCATAGTTGACATGACCTCAGTGCAGGAGATCTCGATTCAGCCTCTGCAGAGTGGGCCTGCCGTGACCTCGGTCCCAAAACTCACACTAGCTTGTGTTTTCAGACTGCCTTTCTCACACTCCTGGCAAACAAGCCCTCCGGACTAGGAACTCCAGAACCACAACCCAGCTCAGTGTATGCCCAACGGAAGAAAACGTTTTCCTGTGGGGCTCTCCAGAAAACCCAGATGAGGATAAACCTGCTCGGGCCTGGACGGCACCCGAACTGGATAGGCTGCTCTGTCTGACACAGCCTAAAGCCAGACGTCCAGAGAGACAAGGAGACAGCAGGCCTCACACCCAGCACTTCGGAAACGCCATGGTCTTATGCCGTCACATCTTCCTAACCTTGGTTTTCAGATATCTGAACCTAGACATTATATCAATTCTCCACACAGCTGGGTATCGCAAACACAAAACAGAACTCCTACTTCCCCATGGCTGGAAAGCTTGCTCTTGGCATGGAGTCACACCTTCAGGGTGGGAGAAACCTTCATGTCCACTGATGCCACGCCCAAACTTGAGTGCTTCTTGGGCACAAATTCACACTGTGACCCTCAGCATGAGCCCCATGTCAATGAAAGGCCAGTCAGGGCCTGGACCAAGAGCCCGCATATGGGGCTTGCCAAGCCCCTATGCACCCAATCCTCAACAGGGTTTGAGTTTTCCAGTCGCCCCGCCCGTACCTGGGGCTCTGCTCTGGAATCCCTTTCTTGGAGAGACACATGAGCCAGACAACACGACTCCACCCTTCCCACAAAATGACCCCAAACTCTTGGGAGCTGGGACAAATCCCCAGAGACGGATACTCGTCCACGGTCCCTGAGGCCACCCCTCAAATCCAAGGCTATCCGGGACACAACATCCAGAGACAAAAGCCTAATGGAACGCCTCCCACTCGCCGTTGTTTAGGAGGCCCAGGAGCTCCCTCTCGGCAGTACATCCGGCCTGCCATACCCTAAGCGCCACTCATAAGCTGAGTTTGTGTTTTCAGACATCTGTGCCCACAGCCTGGAGCCACACAACCTCCAGGCTAGAGCCTCTGGAACCACAGCGAAAGATTGTGCCTGGCCTCTCCAAGGAAAGGGTGCCCAATCCATTGACCACAACCCTACAGGTTAGGGAAAAGCTCCAAGGCCCCTGAGGCCATCTATATTTAGGCCACCCTGGACTAAGAGGGGCTGTCTGACACCAGCGGAGCAACTATCTCCACTTAGACTCTCAGACCGTGTCCTTAGAGACAGAAGGTTGAAATGGACAGGCGCCAAGCCCTAATCTGAACCTTAGCTTTGGTTTCCATGTGTCCGTCCTCAGAGGACTGTTTTCGTAGGCAGCACACGGGGCTTTTCTGAGGCACCAAACCAAACCTCTCTCGTCTCCACATGGGGAGCTTTCTTGCTGGGGATGTATCAAACCCTTCAGGTAGGAGAGTTCCGCAGGGCCACTGAACAACAAGCACATTCCAAGGTCTCCATGGACCCAAACGTACATTATGACGCATTTTCAGGAGAGGCCATTTCAACTCAGCACCCTGGGAAGCATGCCGCAGAGGCAGCAGATCAAACATATCTTGTCGCTAATGGCCAATGGGAATGCGAGGCATGCTGTACAGGGATCCATCCTTCAAACCCTGCTCTTCAGTCCTTCCGTATTGTATGTCCTGGCGCCATGCACAGGACTCGAATGTCCCGCAGAAGGAGACCTGGTGGTTTGGGGGAAACTCCAAACTCAGCGTGGGAAAACTTCCTTGGCCTCATGAGGCCCCCGCTTCATGACGTTGCCATCATGGACACCAACTCCAGCCTCAGCCAACGTCTGATCCTCAGCCTGACTTCAGATGCTGGAGATTTTGATTCAGCCTCTGCAGAGTGGGCCTGCTCTGCCCTTGGCTCCAATCCTCACCCTAGCTTGTGTTTTCAGACTTCCGTCCTCTCACTCCAGGCCCACAAACCCTCCCTACTGGGAATTCAGGGACCACAATGAAGCACTCTGCCTGCCTCCCAGGAGAAAAACATTGTCTATGGTGCTGCTCAGAAACCCCAAATGAGGATCAAACTGCTTGGCCCTCGGCAACACCCCAATTGCATAGGCTACCTTAAGCACTGATGCTCTGTCGCAAATAGCCTGAGCCCAGACCTTCCAACAGACACCGACACAGCTGGCTGCACACCCAGCACATTGGCCCGCCCCTGCCTTACGCCACCATCCATTCCCAACCTGGGTTTTCAGTCAACGGAACCTAGACCTTATCTCCAATCCCTGCACAGGGGGGAACCAGATGCACAAGTCAGTACCCCTCCTTCCCCATGGCAAGAAACCTTGCTGCTGGCAGTGAGTCAAACCTTCAGTATAGGAGAAAACGGCATGGCCAATGAGGCCACGCTCATGCGTGAGGGCCGCCATGGGCACAAACACACATGGTGACCCTCAGCATGAGTACCTTATTCAAGTAACGCCTCTCAGTGACTGGACCAAGAGCACGCATATGTGGCTTGCCTTGCCCATAAGCACCCAGGACTAACTAGATGGTGTGTATTCCAGTTAAGGGAACCCACTGCTGTGCTCTAGATTCCCTCTCCTTGGGGGTACCCTGTGGCAGAAAACAGTACTCTTCCCTTCCCACAGAATGAACCCAAACACTTTGGAGATTAAACAATCCCCCGAGAGGAAGGCTGTTCCTCGGCCCCTGAAGCAACCCGTACCCTGAACGGCCACTGTGAACGCAACACCCGGAGACAAAAGCCTGAGCAACTGCCTCCCACTTGCCCTCCTTGGATATCCAGAGGATCTCCCCTCACGGACTGGAGATCAGGCCTGCCATTATCTTGGCCCCTAGCTGAGCCAAGTTTGCTTTTTCAGACATCTGTCCCCACAGCCCTGGCAAACACAACCTCTAGGCTGTGTCCTCTGGAGCCATAACACAGGACCATGCCTGCTCTCTCCTGGGAAACTGTGTCCATTCTTGGGCCACACACCTCCAGAATATGAGAAACCTCAAGGCCCCCGAGTACATCCCACCACTGGGAGGCTCCCTGGATACACAGGGTCATTGGGACACAAGCTGAGCTGCTACATCCACGAAGGCATGCACACAGATGTCAACAGAGAGAGAAGGTTGAGCCGGACAGGCCCTTAGGCCCTAATCTCAATTCTTGCTTTGGTTTCCAGGTGTCACTACTCAGAGGCTTTGGTTCGAAGAACAGGATATGGGGCTTTCCTGAGGCACTGAACAGAACTCCTCTCGTATGCACATGGGAAGCTTCCTTGTAGGAGCCGTGTCAAACACCCCAGGTTGGAGAATCCTGCAGAGTCCCTGAGCCACCTCCACATTCCAAGGTCTCCCAGGCCACCACCCCAGTAGGACTCATCTTCAGGAGAGTCCATTTCAACTCTCCCCTCTGGGTAGCTCACCCAGGAGCCCGCAGATTGAGCCTGCCTTGTCCTGACTAAAGAGTGGGAATATGAGGTGGCGTTCCCAGGCATCCATGCTTAGACAACTGCTCTCGAGTCTTTCCGTATGGGGCCTCCTGGAACCATCCAATAGGACTCGACCCTCGTGCAGAAGGAAACCTTGAGGTTTGGAGTAGTTCACAAATCCCATCGTAGGCAAACCTCCCTGGCCTCATGAAGCCCCCACACCCTTCCGGAAGAGGCCATGCTGGACAAAAACTCTAGACTGAGGCACGTCTCATAGTTGACATGACCTCAGTGCAGGAGTTCTCGATTCAGCCACTGCAGAGTGGGCCTGCCGTGCCCTTGGTCCCAAACCTCACGCTAGCTTGTGTTTTCAGACTTCCTTCCTCACACTCCTGGCAAACAAGCCCTCCGGACTAGAAACTCCAAAACCACAACCAAGCCCAGTGTCTGCCCAACGGAAGAAAAACGTTTCCCTGTGGGGCTTCCAAAACCCATATGAGGATCAACCTGCTGGGGCCTGGACGGTACCCGAACTGGATAGGCTACTCTGTCTGACACAGCCTGAAGCCAGACCTCCAGACAGACAAGGGACAGCTGGCCGCACACCCAGCACTTCGGACAAGCCATGGTCTTATGCTGTCACCTCTTCCTAACCTTGGTTTTCAGATATCTGAACCTAGACATTATATCAATTATCCACACAGCTGGGTATGGCAAGCACAAAACAGAACTCCTCCTTCCCTGTGGCTGTAAAGCTTGCTCTTGGCATGGAGTCACACCTTCAGGATGGGAGAAACCTTCATGGCCCCTGATGCCACGCCCAAACTTGAGTGCTGCTTGGGCAGAAATTCACACTAAGACCCTCAGCATGAGCCCCATGTCAAAGAAAGGCCTGTCAGGGCCTGGAACAAGAGCCCGCATATGGGGCTTGCCAAGCCCCTATGCACCCAATCCTCACCAGGGTTTGAGTTTTCCAGTCGCCCCGCCCGTACCTGGGGCTCTGCTCTGGAATCCCTTTCCTGGAGAGACACATGAGCCAGACAACAGGACTCCACCCTTCCCACAAAATGACCCCAAACTCTTGGGAACTGGGACAAAACCCCAGAGAGGGATCCCCAGAGAGGGATACTCGTCCACTGTCCCTGAGGCCACCCCTCCAATCCACAGCAATTCGGGACAAAACATCCATAGACAAAAGTCTGAAGGAACGCCTCCCACTCGCCCTTGTTTCAGAGGCCCAGGAGCTCTCTCTCGGGCTGTACATCCGGCCTGCCATACCCTAGGCGCCACTCATAAGCTGAGTTTGTGTTTTCAGACTTCTGTGCCTACAGCCTGGACCCACACAACCTCCAGGCTAGGGCCTCTGGATCCATGCGAAAGATTGTGCCTGCCCTCTCCAAGGAAAGTGTGCCAAATACATTGACCACAACCCTACATGTTAGGGAAATGCTCCAAGGCCCCTGAGGCCATCAATAGTGTAGGCCACCCTGGACTAAGAGGGGCTCTCTGACACCAGCGGAGCAACTATCTTCACTTAGACTCTCAGACAGTGTCCCCAGAGACAGAAGGTTGAAATGGACAGGCCCCCAGGCCTAATCTGAACCTTAGCTTTGGTTTCCATGTCTCCGTCCTCAGAGGACTGTTTTCATAGACCAGCACACGGGGCTTTTGTGAGGCATTAAACCAAACCTCTCTCGTCTCCACATGGGGAGCTTACTTACTGGGGATGTATCAAACCCTTCAGGTAGGAGAGTTCCGCAGGGCCACTGAACAACCAGCACATTCCAAGGTCTCCATGGACCCAAACGTACATTATGACGCATCCTCAGGAGAGGCCATTTCAACTCAGCCCCCTGGGTAGCGTGCCCCAGAGGCAGCAGAGCAAACATATCTTGTCGCTAATGGCCAATGGGAATGCGAGGCATGCGAGCTTGGACAATCCCCCGAGAGGAAGGCTCTTCCTCGGCCCCTGAAGCAACCCCTACCCCGAACGGCCACTGTGAACGCAAAACCCAGAGACAAAAGCCTGAGCGACTGCCTCCCACTTGCCCTTTTTTGATATCCAGAGAATCTCCCCTCACGGACTGGAGATCAGGCCTGCCATTACCTTGGCCCCTAGCTGAGCCCAGTTTGCTTATTCAGACATCTGTCCCCACAGCCCTGGCAAACACAGCCTCTAGGCTGGGTCCTCTGGAGCCATTCCACAGGACCGTGCCTGCTCTCTCCTGGGAAACTGTGTCCATTCCTTTGGCCACACTCCTCCAGAATATGAGAACCCTCAAGGCCCCCGTGGACATCCCAATACTGGGAGCCTCCCTGGACACACAGGGGCATTCGGACACAAGCTGAGATGCTACCTCCACGAAGGCATGCACACAGATGTCAACAGAGAGAGAAGGTGGAGCCGGACAGGCCCTTAGGTCCTAATCTCAACTCTTGCTTTGTTTCCAGGTGTCACTCCTCATAGGCTTTGGTTCGAAGAACAGGATATGGGGCTATCTTGAGGCACTGAACAGAACTCCTCTCCTCTCCACATGGGAAGCTTCCTTGTTGGAGCGAGTCAAACACCCCAGGTTAAAGAATCCTGCAGAGTCTCTGAGCCACCTCCACATACCAAGGTCTCCCAGGCCTCCAAGCCACAGTAGGACTCATTTTCAGGAGAGTCCATTTCAACTCTCCCCTCTGGGTAGCTCACCCAGGAGCCCGCAGATTGAGCCTGCCTTGTCCTGACTAAAGAGTGGGAATATGAGGTGGCGTTCCCAGGCATCCATGCTTAGACACCTGCTCTCGAGTCTTTCCGTATGGGGCCTCCTGGAACCATCCAATAGGACTCGATTGTCGTGCAGAAGGCAACCTTGAGGTTTGGAGTAGTTCACAAATCCCATCGCAGGCAAAACTGCCTGGCCTCATGAAGCCCCGACACCCTTCCGGAAGAGGCCATGCTGGACAAAAACTCTTGCCTAAGGCACGTCTCATAGTTGACAAGACCTCAGTGAGTAGATCTCGATCCAGCATCTGCAGAGTGGGCCTGCGGTGCCCTTATCCCAAACCTCACGCTAGCTTGTGTTTTATACTTCCTTCCTCACACTCCTGGCAAACAAGCCCTCCGGACTAGGAACTCCAGAACCACAACCCAGCCCAGTGTCTGCCCAACGGAAGAAAAACGTATCCCTGTGGGGCTCTCCAGAAAACCCAGATGAGGATCAACCTGCTCGGGCCTGGACGCTACCTGAACTGGATAGGCTGCTCTGAGCACTCATGCTCTGTCAGACACAGCCTGAAGTCAGACGTCCAGACAGACAAGGAGACAGCTGGCCGCACACCCAGCACATCGGACACGCCATGGTTTTATGCCGTCACCTCTTCCTAACCTTGGTTTTCAGATATCTGAACCTAGACATTATATCAATTCTACACACAGCTGAGTATCGCAAGCACAAAACAGAACTCCTCCTTCCCATGGTTGTAATGCTTACTCTTGGCATGGAGTCACAACTTCAGGGTGGGAGAAACCTTCATGGCCCCTGATGCCACGCCCAAAATTGAGTGCTGCTGGGGCACAAATTCACACTGTGACGCTCAGCATGAGACCCATGTCAAAGAAAGGCCTGTTGGGGCCTGGACCAAGTGCCCGCATATGGGGCTTGCCAAGCCCCTATGTACCCAATCCTCAGCAGGGTTTGAGTTTTCCAGTCGCCCCGCCCGTACCTGGGGCTCTGCTCTGGAATCCCTTTCTTGGAGAGACACATGAGCCAGACAACACGACTCCACCCTTCCCACAAAATGACCCCAAACTCTTGGGAGCTGGGACAAATCCCCAGAGAGTGATACTCGTCCACTGTCCCTGAGGCCACCCCTCCAATCCACGGCTATCCGGGACAGAGCATCCAGAGACAAAAGCCTGAAGGAACGCCTCCCACTCGCCCTTGTTTCAGAGGCCCAGGAGCTGCCTCTCGGGCTGTACATCCGGCCTGCCATACCCTAGGCGCCACTCATAAGCTGAGTTTGTGTTTTCAGACTTCTGTGCCCACAGCCTGGACCCACACAACCTCCAGGCTAGGGCCTCTGGAGCCACAGCGAAAGATTGTGCCTGCCCTCTCCAAGGAAAGTGTGCCAAATACATTGACCACAACCCTACATGTTAGGGAAATGCTCCAAGGCCCCTGAGGCCATCAATAGTGTAGGCCACCCTGGACTAAGAGGGGCTCTCTGACACCAGCGGAGCAACTATCTTCACTTAGACTCTCAGACAGTGTCCCCAGAGACAGAAGGTTGAAATGGACAGGCCCCCAGGCCTAATCTGAACCTTAGCTTTGGTTTCCATGTGTCCGTCCTCAGAGGACTGTTTTCATAGACCAGCACACGGGGCTTTTGTGAGGCATTAAACCAAACCTCTCTCGTCTCCACATGGGGAGCTTACTTACTGGGGATGTATCAAACCCTTCAGGTAGGAGAGTTCCGCAGGGCCACTGAACAACCAGCACATTCCAAGGTCTCCATGGACCCAAACGTACATTATGACGCATCCTCAGGAGAGGCCATTTCAACTCAGCCCCCTGGGAGGCGTGCCCCAGAGGCAGCAGAGCAAACATATCTTGTCGCTAATGGCCAATGGGAATGCGAGGCATGCGGTACAGGGATCCATCCTTCGAACCCTGCTCTCCAGTCCTTCCGTATGGTATGTCCTGGAGCCATGCAATAGGACTCGAATGTCCCGCAGAAGGAAACCTTGTGGTTTGGGGCAACCTCCAAACTCAGCGTGGGAAAACTTCCTTGGACTCATGAGGCCCCCGCTTCATGATGGTGCCATCATGGACACCTACTCCAGCCTCAGCCAACGTCTGATCCTCAGCCTGACTTCAGATGCTGGAGATTTTGTTTCAGCCTCTGCAGAGTGGGCCTGCTCTGCCCTTGGCTCCAATCCTCACCCTAGCTTGTGTTTTCAGACTTCCGTCCTCTCACTCGTGGCCCACAAACCCTCCTTACTGGGAATTCTGGGGCCACAGTGAAGCACTCTGCCTGCCTCCCAGGAGAAAAACATTGTCTATGGTGCTGCCCAGAACCCCAAATGAGGATCAAACTGCTTGGCCCTCGGCAACACCCCAATTGCATAGGCTACCTTAAGCACTGATGCTCTGTCGCAAATAGCCTGAGCACAGACCTTCCAACAGACACCGACACAGCTGGCTGCACACCCAGCACATTGGCCCGCCCCTGCCTTACGCCACCATCCATTCCCAACCTGGGTTTTAAGTCAACGGAACCTAGACCTTATCTCCAATCCCTGCACAGGGGGGAACCTGATGCAGAAGTCAGTACCCCTCCTTCCCCATGGCAAAAAACCTTGCTGCTGGCAGTGAGTCAAACCTTCAGTGTAGGAGAAATTGGCGTGGCCCATGAGGCCACTCCCATGCGTGAAGGCCGCCTTCGGCACAAACACACATGGTGACCCTCAGCGTGAGTACCTTATTCAAGTAACGCCTCTCAGTGACTGGACCAAGAGCCCGCATATGTGGCTTACCTTGCCCATATGCACCCAGGCCTAACTAGATGGTGTGCATTCCAGTTGAGGGAACCCACTGCTGTGCTCTAGAGTCCCTCTCCTGGCGGGTCCCCTGTGGCAGAAAACAGTACTCTTCCCTTCCCACAGAATGAACCCAAACACATGGGAGCTTGGAAAATGCCCCGAGAGGAAGGCTCTTCCTCGGCCCCTGAAGCAACCCCTACCCCGAACGGCCACTGTGAACGCAACACCCATAGATAAAAGCCTGAGCGGCTGCCTCCCACTTGCCCTCCTTTGATATCCAGAGGATCTCCCCTCACGGACTGGAGATCATGCCTGCCATTACCTTGGCCCCTAGCTGAGCCCAGTTTGATTTTTCAGACATCTGTCCCCACAGCCCTGGCAAACACAGCCTCTAGGCTGGGTCCTCTGGAGCCATTCCACAGGACCGTGCCTGCTCTCTCCTGGGAAACTGTGTCCATTCCTTTGGCCACACACCTCCAGAATATGAGAACCCTCAAGGCCCCCGAGGACATCCCACTACTGGGAGCCTCCCTGGACACACAGGGGCATTCGGACACAAGCTGAGCAGCTACCTCCACGAAGGCATGCACACAGATGTCAACAGAGAGAGAAGGTGGAGCCGGACAGGCCCTTAGGTCCTAATCTCAACTCTTGCTTTGTTTCCAGGTGTCACTCCTCATAGGCTTTGGTTCGAAGAACAGGATATGGGGCTATCTTGAGGCACTGAACAGAACTCCTCTCCTCTCCACATGGGAAGCTTCCTTGTTGGAGCGAGTCAAACACCCCAGGTTAAAGAATCCTGCAGAGTCTCTGAGCCACCTCCACATACCAAGGTCTCCCAGGCCTCCAAGCCACAGTAGGACTCATTTTCAGGAGAGTCCATTTCAACTCTCCCCTCTGGGTAGCTCAACCAGGAGCCCGCAGATTGAGCCTGCCTTGTCCTGACTAAAGAGTGGGAATATGAGGTGGCGTTCCCAGGCATCCATGCTTAGACACCTGCTCTCGAGTCTTTCCGTATGGGGCCTCCTGGAACCATCCAATAGGACTCGACTGTCGTGCAGAAGGCAACCTTGAGGTTTGGAGTAGTTCACAAATCCCATCGCAGGCAAAACTGCCTGGCCTCATGAAGCCCCGACACCCTTCCGGAAGAGGCCATGCTGGACAAAAACTCTTGCCTAAGGCACGTCTCATAGTTGACAAGACCTCAGTGAGTAGATCTCGATCCAGCATCTGCAGAGTGGGCCTGCGGTGCCCTTATCCCAAACCTCACGCTAGCTTGTGTTTTATACTTCCTTCCTCACACTCCTGGCAAACAAGCCCTCCGGACTAGGAACTCCAGAACCACAACCCAGCCCAGTGTCTGCCCAACGGAAGAAAAACGTATCCCTGTGGGGCTCTCCAGAAAACCCAGATGAGGATCAACCTGCTCGGGCCTGGACGCTACCTGAACTGGATAGGCTGCTCTGAGCACTCATGCTCTGTCAGACACAGCCTGAAGTCAGACGTCCAGACAGACAAGGAGACAGCTGGCCGCACACCCAGCACATCGGACACGCCATGGTTTTATGCCGTCACCTCTTCCTAACCTTGGTTTTCAGATATCTGAACCTAGACATTATATCAATTCTACACACAGCTGAGTATCGCAAGCACAAAACAGAACTCCTCCTTCCCATGGTTGTAATGCTTACTCTTGGCATGGAGTCACAACTTCAGGGTGGGAGAAACCTTCATGGCCCCTGATGCCACGCCCAAAATTGAGTGCTGCTGGGGCACAAATTCACACTGTGACGCTCAGCATGAGACCCATGTCAAAGAAAGGCCTGTTGGGGCCTGGACCAAGTGCCCGCATATGGGGCTTGCCAAGCCCCTATGTACCCAATCCTCAGCAGGGTTTGAGTTTTCCAGTCGCCCCGCCCGTACCTGGGGCTCTGCTCTGGAATCCCTTTCTTGGAGAGACACATGAGCCAGACAACACGACTCCACCCTTCCCACAAAATGACCCCAAACTCTTGGGAGCTGGGACAAATCCCCAGAGAGTGATACTCGTCCACTGTCCCTGAGGCCACCCCTCCAATCCACGGCTATCCGGGACAGAGCATCCAGAGACAAAAGCCTGAAGGAACGCCTCCCACTCGCCCTTGTTTCAGAGGCCCAGGAGCTGCCTCTCGGGCTGTACATCCGGCCTGCCATACCCTAGGCGCCACTCATAAGCTGAGTTTGTGTTTTCAGACTTCTGTGCCCACAGCCTGGACACACACAACCTCCAGGCTAGGGCCTCTGGAGCCACAGCGAAAGATTGTGCCTGCCCTCTCCAAGGAAAGTGTGCCAAATACATTGACCACAACCCTACATGTTAGGGAAATGCTCCAAGGCCCCTGAGGCCATCAATAGTGTAGGCCACCCTGGACTAAGAGGGGCTCTCTGACACCAGCGGAGCAACTATCTTCACTTAGACTCTCAGACAGTGTCCCCAGAGACAGAAGGTTGAAATGGACAGGCCCCCAGGCCTAATCTGAACCTTAGCTTTGGTTTCCATGTGTCCGTCCTCAGAGGACTGTTTTCATAGACCAGCACACGGGGCTTTTGTGAGGCATTAAACCAAACCTCTCTCGTCTCCACATGGGGAGCTTACTTACTGGGGATGTATCAAACCCTTCAGGTAGGAGAGTTCCGCAGGGCCACTGAACAACCAGCACATTCCAAGGTCTCCATGGACCCAAACGTACATTATGACGCATCCTCAGGAGAGGCCATTTCAACTCAGCCCCCTGGGAGGCGTGCCCCAGAGGCAGCAGAGCAAACATATCTTGTCGCTAATGGCCAATGGGAATGCGAGGCATGCGGTACAGGGATCCATCCTTCGAACCCTGCTCTCCAGTCCTTCCGTATGGTATGTCCTGGAGCCATGCAATAGGACTCGAATGTCCCGCAGAAGGAAACCTTGTGGTTTGGGGCAACCTCCAAACTCAGCGTGGGAAAACTTCCTTGGACTCATGAGGCCCCCGCTTCATGATGGTGCCATCATGGACACCTACTCCAGCCTCAGCCAACGTCTGATCCTCAGCCTGACTTCAGATGCTGGAGATTTTGTTTCAGCCTCTGCAGAGTGGGCCTGCTCTGCCCTTGGCTCCAATCCTCACCCTAGCTTGTGTTTTCAGACTTCCGTCCTCTCACTCGTGGCCCACAAACCCTCCCTACTGGGAATTCTGGGGCCACAGTGAAGCACTCTGCCTGCCTCCCAGGAGAAAAACATTGTCTATGGTGCTGCCCAGAACCCCAAATGAGGATCAAACTGCTTGGCCCTCGGCAACACCCCAATTGCATAGGCTACCTTAAGCACTGATGCTCTGTCGCAAATAGCCTGAGCACAGACCTTCCAACAGACACCGACACAGCTGGCTGCACACCCAGCACATTGGCCCGCCCCTGCCTTACGCCACCATCCATTCCCAACCTGGGTTTTAAGTCAACGGAACCTAGACCTTATCTCCAATCCCTGCACAGGGGGGAACCTGATGCAGAAGTCAGTACCCCTCCTTCCCCATGGCAAAAAACCTTGCTGCTGGCAGTGAGTCAAACCTTCAGTGTAGGAGAAATTGGCGTGGCCCATGAGGCCACTCCCATGCGTGAAGGCCGCCTTCGGCACAAACACACATGGTGACCCTCAGCGTGAGTACCTTATTCAAGTAACGCCTCTCAGTGACTGGACCAAGAGCCCGCATATGTGGCTTACCTTGCCCATATGCACCCAGGCCTAACTAGATGGTGTGCATTCCAGTTGAGGGAACCCACTGCTGTGCTCTAGAGTCCCTCTCCTGGCGGGTCCCCTGTGGCAGAAAACAGTACTCTTCCCTTCCCACAGAATGAACCCAAACACATGGGAGCTTGGAAAATCCCCCGAGAGGAAGGCTCTTCCTCGGCCCCTGAAGCAACCCCTACCCCGAACGGCCACTGTGAACGCAACACCCATAGATAAAAGCCTGAGCGGCTGCCTCCCACTTGCCCTCCTTTGATATCCAGAGGATCTCCCCTCACGGACTGGAGATCATGCCTGCCATTACCTTGGCCCCTAGCTGAGCCCAGTTTGATTTTTCAGACATCTGTCCCCACAGCCCTGGCAAACACAGCCTCTAGGCTGGGTCCTCTGGAGCCATTCCACAGGACCGTGCCTGCTCTCTCCTGGGAAACTGTGTCCATTCCTTTGGCCACACACCTCCAGAATATGAGAACCCTCAAGGCCCCCGAGGACATCCCACTACTGGGAGCCTCCCTGGACACACAGGGGCATTCGGACACAAGCTGAGCAGCTACCTCCACGAAGGCATGCACACAGATGTCAACAGAGATAGAAGGTTGAGCCGGACAGGCCCTTAGGTCCTAATCTCAACTCTTGCTTGGTTTCCAGGTGTCACTCCTCAGAGACACCTTGGTTCGAAGAACAGGATATGGGGCTATCCTGAAACACTGAACAGAACTCCTCTCCTCTCCACATGGGAAGCTTCCTTGTAGGAACCATGTCAAACACCCCAGGTTGGAGAATCCTGCAGAGTCCCTGAGCCCCCTCCACATTCCAAGGTCTCCCAGGCCACCAACCCACAGTAGGACTCATCTTCAGGAGAGTCCATTTCAACTCTCCCCTCTGGGTAGCTCACCTAGGAGCCCACAGATTGAGCCTGCCTTGTCCTGACTAAAGAGTGGGAATATGAGGTGGCGTTCCCAGGCATCCATGCTTAGACACCTGCTCTCGAGTCTTTCCGTATGGGGCCTCCTGGAACCATCCAATAGCACTCGACTGTCGTGCAGAAGGAAACCTTGAGGTTTGGAGTAGTTCACAAATCCCATCGTAGGCAAACCTCCCTGGCCTCATGAAGCACCCACACCCTTCCGGAAGAGGCCATGCTGGTTAAAAACTCTAGCCTGAGGCACGTCTCACAGTTGTCATGACCTCAGTGCAGGAGATCTCGATTCAGCCTCTGCAGAGTGGGCCTGCCATGACCTCGGTCCCAAACCTCCCGCTAGCTTGTGTTTTCAGACTTCCTTCCTCACACTCCTGGCAAACAAGCCCTCCGGACTAGGAACTCCAGGACCACAACCCAGCCCAGTGTCTGCCCAACGGAAAAAAATCGTTTCCCTCTGGGGCTCTCCAGAAAACCCAGATGAGGATCAACCTGCTCAGGCCTGGATGGTACCCGAACTGGATAGGCTACTCTGTCTAACACAGACTGAAGCCAGACGTCCAGACAGACAAGAAGACAGCTGGCCGCACACACAGCACGTCGGACACGCCATGGTCTTATGCCGTCACCTCTTCCTAACCTTGGTTTTCAGATATCGGAACCTAGACATTATATCAATTCTCCACACAGCTGGGTATCGCAAGGACAAAACAGAACTCCTCCTTCCCCAAGGCTGGAAAGCTTGCTCTTGGCATGGAGTCACAACTTCAGGGTGGGAGAAACCTTCCTGGCCCCTGATGCCACGCCCAAACTTGAGTGCTGCTTGGGCACAAATTCACACTGTGACCCTCAGCATGAGCCCCATGTCAAAGAAAGGTCTGTCAGGGCCTGGACCAAGATCCCGCATATGGGGCATGCCAAGCCCCTATGCACCCAATCCTCACCAGGGTTTGAGTTTTCCAGTCGCCTCGCCCGTACCTGGGGCTCTGCTCTGGAATCCCTTTCTTGGAGAGACACATGAGCCAGACAACACGACTCCACCCTTCCCACAAAATGACCCCAAACTCTTGGGAGCTGGGACATCACCAGAGAGCGATACTCGTCCTCTGTCCCTGAGGCCACCCCTCCAATCCACAGCTATTCGGGACAAAACATCCAGAGACAAAAGCCTGAAGGAACGCCTCCCACTCGCCCTTGTTTCAGAGGCCCAGGAGCTCTCTCTCGGGCTGTACATCCGGCCTGCCATACCCTAGGCGCCACTCATAAGCTGAGTTTGTGTTTTCAGACTTCTGTGCCCACAGCCTGGACCCACACAACCTCCAGGCTAGGGCCTCTGGAGCCACAGCGAAAGATTGTGCCTGCCCTCTCCAAGGAAAGTGTGCCAAATACATTGACCACAACCCTACATGTTAGGGAAATGCTCCAAGGCCCCTGAGGCCATCAATAGTGTAGGCCACCCTGGACTAAGAGGGGCTCTCTGACACCAGCGGAGCAACTATCTTCACTTAGACTCTCAGACAGTGTCCCCAGAGACAGAAGGTTGAAATGGACAGGCCCCCAGGCCTAATCTGAACCTTAGCTTTGGTTTCCATGTGTCCGTCCTCAGAGGACTGTTTTCATAGACCAGCACACGGGGCTTTTGTGAGGCATTAAACCAAGCCTCTCTCGTCTCCACATGGGGAGCTTACTTACTGGGGATGTATCAAACCCTTCAGGTAGGAGAGTTCCGCAGGGCCACTGAACAACCAGCACATTCCAAGGTCTCCATGGACCCAAACGTACATTATGACGCATCCTCAGGAGAGGCCATTTCAACTCAGCCCCCTGGGTAGCGTGCCCCAGAGGCAGCAGAGCAAACATATCTTGTCGCTAATGGCCAATGGGAATGCGAGGCATGCGGTACAGGGATCCATCCTTCGAACCCTGCTCTCCAGTCCTTCCGTATGGTATGTCCTGGAGCCATGCAATAGGACTCGAATGTCCCGCAGAAGGAAACCTTGTGGTTTGGGGCAACCTCCAAACTCAGCGTGGGAAAACTTCCTTGGACTCATGAGGCCCCCGCTTCATGATGGTGCCATCATGGACACCTACTCCAGCCTCAGCCAACGTCTGATCCTCAGCCTGACTTCAGATGCTGGAGATTTTGTTTCAGCCTCTGCAGAGTGGGCCTGCTCTGCCCTTGGCTCCAATCCTCACCCTAGCTTGTGTTTTCAGACTTCCGTCCTCTCACTCGTGGCCCACAAACCCTCCCTACTGGGAATTCTGGGGCCACAGTGAAGCACTCTGCCTGCCTCCCAGGAGAAAAACATTGTCTATGGTGCTGCCCAGAACCCCAAATGAGGATCAAACTGCTTGGCCCTCGGCAACACCCCAATTGCATAGGCTACCTTAAGCACTGATGCTCTGTCGCAAATAGCCTGAGCACAGACCTTCCAACAGACACCGACACAGCTGGCTGCACACCCAGCACATTGGCCCGCCCCTGCCTTACGCCACCATCCATTCCCAACCTGGGTTTTAAGTCAACGGAACCTAGACCTTATCTCCAATCCCTGCACAGGGGGGAACCTGATGCAGAAGTCAGTACCCCTCCTTCCCCATGGCAAAAAACCTTGCTGCTGGCAGTGAGTCAAACCTTCAGTGTAGGAGAAATTGGCGTGGCCCATGAGGCCACTCCCATGCGTGAAGGCCGCCTTCGGCACAAACACACATGGTGACCCTCAGCGTGAGTACCTTATTCAAGTAACGCCTCTCAGTGACTGGACCAAGAGCCCGCATATGTGGCTTGCCTTGCATATAGGCACCTAGGCCTAACTAGATGGTGTGCATTCCAGTTGAGGGAACCCACTGCTGTGCTCTAGAGTCCCTCTCCTGGCGGGTCCCATGTGGCAGAAAACAGTACTCTTCCCTTCCCACAGAATGAACCCAAACACATGGGAGCTTGGAAAATCCCCCGAGAGGAAGGCTCTTCCTCGGCCCCTGAAGCAACCCCTACCCCGAACGGCCACTGTGAACGCAACACCCATAGATAAAAGCCTGAGCGGCTGCCTCCCACTTGCCCTCCTTTGATATCCAGAGGATCTCCCCTCACGGACTGGAGATCATGCCTGCCATTACCTTGGCCCCTAGCTGAGCCCAGTTTGATTTTTCAGACATCTGTCCCCACAGCCCTGGCAAACACAGCCTCTAGGCTGGGTCCTCTGGAGCCATTCCACAGGACCGTGCCTGCTCTCTCCTGGGAAACTGTGTCCATTCCTTTGGCCACACACCTCCAGAATATGAGAACCCTCAAGGCCCCCGAGGACATCCCACTACTGGGAGCCTCCCTGGACACACAGGGGCATTCGGACACAAGCTGAGCAGCTACCTCCACGAAGGCATGCACACAGATGTCAACAGAGATAGAAGGTTGAGCCGGACAGGCCCTTAGGTCCTAATCTCAACTCTTGCTTGGTTTCCAGGTGTCACTCCTCAGAGACACCTTGGTTCGAAGAACAGGATATGGGGCTATCCTGAAACACTGAACAGAACTCCTCTCCTCTCCACATGGGAAGCTTCCTTGTAGGAACCATGTCAAACACCCCAGGTTGGAGAATCCTGCAGAGTCCCTGAGCCCCCTCCACATTCCAAGGTCTCCCAGGCCACCAACCCACAGTAGGACTCATCTTCAGGAGAGTCCATTTCAACTCTCCCCTCTGGGTAGCTCACCTAGGAGCCCACAGATTGAGCCTGCCTTGTCCTGACTAAAGAGTGGGAATATGAGGTGGCGTTCCCAGGCATCCATGCTTAGACACCTGCTCTCGAGTCTTTCCGTATGGGGCCTCCTGGAACCATCCAATAGCACTCGACTGTCGTGCAGAAGGAAACCTTGAGGTTTGGAGTAGTTCACAAATCCCATCGTAGGCAAACCTCCCTGGCCTCATGAAGCACCCACACCCTTCCGGAAGAGGCCATGCTGGTTAAAAACTCTAGCCTGAGGCACGTCTCACAGTTGTCATGACCTCAGTGCAGGAGATCTCGATTCAGCCTCTGCAGAGTGGGCCTGCCATGACCTCGGTCCCAAACCTCCCGCTAGCTTGTGTTTTCAGACTTCCTTCCTCACACTCCTGGCAAACAAGCCCTCCGGACTAGGAACTCCAGGACCACAACCCAGCCCAGTGTCTGCCCAACGGAAAAAAATCGTTTCCCTCTGGGGCTCTCCAGAAAACCCAGATGAGGATCAACCTGCTCAGGCCTGGATGGTACCCGAACTGGATAGGCTACTCTGTCTAACACAGACTGAAGCCAGACGTCCAGACAGACAAGAAGACAGCTGGCCGCACACACAGCACGTCGGACACGCCATGGTCTTATGCCGTCACCTCTTCCTAACCTTGGTTTTCAGATATCGGAACCTAGACATTATATCAATTCTCCACACAGCTGGGTATCGCAAGGACAAAACAGAACTCCTCCTTCCCCAAGGCTGGAAAGCTTGCTCTTGGCATGGAGTCACAACTTCAGGGTGGGAGAAACCTTCCTGGCCCCTGATGCCACGCCCAAACTTGAGTGCTGCTTGGGCACAAATTCACACTGTGACCCTCAGCATGAGCCCCATGTCAAAGAAAGGTCTGTCAGGGCCTGGACCAAGATCCCGCATATGGGGCATGCCAAGCCCCTATGCACCCAATCCTCACCAGGGTTTGAGTTTTCCAGTCGCCTCGCCCGTACCTGGGGCTCTGCTCTGGAATCCCTTTCTTGGAGAGACACATGAGCCAGACAACACGACTCCACCCTTCCCACAAAATGACCCCAAACTCTTGGGAGCTGGGACATCACCAGAGAGCGATACTCGTCCTCTGTCCCTGAGGCCACCCCTCCAATCCACAGCTATTCGGGACAAAACATCCAGAGACAAAAGCCTGAAGGAACGCCTCCCACTCGCCCTTGTTTCAGAGGCCCAGGAGCTCTCTCTCGGGCTGTACATCCGGCCTGCCATACCCTAGGCGCCACTCATAAGCTGAGTTTGTGTTTTCAGACTTCTGTGCCCACAGCCTGGACCCACACAACCTCCAGGCTAGGGCCTCTGGAGCCACAGCGAAAGATTGTGCCTGCCCTCTCCAAGGAAAGTGTGCCAAATACATTGACCACAACCCTACATGTTAGGGAAATGCTCCAAGGCCCCTGAGGCCATCAATAGTGTAGGCCACCCTGGACTAAGAGGGGCTCTCTGACACCAGCGGAGCAACTATCTTCACTTAGACTCTCAGACAGTGTCCCCAGAGACAGAAGGTTGAAATGGACAGGCCCCCAGGCCTAATCTGAACCTTAGCTTTGGTTTCCATGTGTCCGTCCTCAGAGGACTGTTTTCATAGACCAGCACACGGGGCTTTTGTGAGGCATTAAACCAAGCCTCTCTCGTCTCCACATGGGGAGCTTACTTACTGGGGATGTATCAAACCCTTCAGGTAGGAGAGTTCCGCAGGGCCACTGAACAACCAGCACATTCCAAGGTCTCCATGGACCCAAACGTACATTATGACGCATCCTCAGGAGAGGCCATTTCAACTCAGCCCCCTGGGTAGCGTGCCCCAGAGGCAGCAGAGCAAACATATCTTGTCGCTAATGGCCAATGGGAATGCGAGGCATGCGGTACAGGGATCCATCCTTCGAACCCTGCTCTCCAGTCCTTCCGTATGGTATGTCCTGGAGCCATGCAATAGGACTCGAATGTCCCGCAGAAGGAAACCTTGTGGTTTGGGGCAACCTCCAAACTCAGCGTGGGAAAACTTCCTTGGACTCATGAGGCCCCCGCTTCATGATGGTGCCATCATGGACACCTACTCCAGCCTCAGCCAACGTCTGATCCTCAGCCTGACTTCAGATGCTGGAGATTTTGTTTCAGCCTCTGCAGAGTGGGCCTGCTCTGCCCTTGGCTCCAATCCTCACCCTAGCTTGTGTTTTCAGACTTCCGTCCTCTCACTCGTGGCCCACAAACCCTCCCTACTGGGAATTCTGGGGCCACAGTGAAGCACTCTGCCTGCCTCCCAGGAGAAAAACATTGTCTATGGTGCTGCCCAGAACCCCAAATGAGGATCAAACTGCTTGGCCCTCGGCAACACCCCAATTGCATAGGCTACCTTAAGCACTGATGCTCTGTCGCAAATAGCCTGAGCACAGACCTTCCAACAGACACCGACACAGCTGGCTGCACACCCAGCACATTGGCCCGCCCCTGCCTTACGCCACCATCCATTCCCAACCTGGGTTTTAAGTCAACGGAACCTAGACCTTATCTCCAATCCCTGCACAGGGGGGAACCTGATGCAGAAGTCAGTACCCCTCCTTCCCCATGGCAAAAAACCTTGCTGCTGGCAGTGAGTCAAACCTTCAGTGTAGGAGAAATTGGCGTGGCCCATGAGGCCACTCCCATGCGTGAAGGCCGCCTTCGGCACAAACACACATGGTGACCCTCAGCGTGAGTACCTTATTCAAGTAACGCCTCTCAGTGACTGGACCAAGAGCCCGCATATGTGGCTTGCCTTGCATATAGGCACCTAGGCCTAACTAGATGGTGTGCATTCCAGTTGAGGGAACCCACTGCTGTGCTCTAGAGTCCCTCTCCTGGCGGGTCCCATGTGGCAGAAAACAGTACTCTTCCCTTCCCACAGAATGAACCCAAACACATGGGAGCTTGGAAAATCCCCCGAGAGGAAGGCTCTTCCTCGGCCCCTGAAGCAACCCCTACCCCGAACGGCCACTGTGAACGCAACACCCATAGATAAAAGCCTGAGCGGCTGCCTCCCACTTGCCCTCCTTTGATATCCAGAGGATCTCCCCTCACGGACTGGAGATCATGCCTGCCATTACCTTGGCCCCTAGCTGAGCCCAGTTTGATTTTTCAGACATCTGTCCCCACAGCCCTGGCAAACACAGCCTCTAGGCTGGGTCCTCTGGAGCCATTCCACAGGACCGTGCCTGCTCTCTCCTGGGAAACTGTGTCCATTCCTTTGGCCACACACCTCCAGAATATGAGAACCCTCAAGGCCCCCGAGGACAACCCACTACTGGGAGCCTCCCTGGACACACAGGGGCATTCAGACACAAGCTGAGCAGCTACCTCCACGAAGGCATGCACACAGATGTCAACAGAGATAGAAGGTTGAGCCGGACAGGCCCTTAGGTCCTAATCTCAACTCTTGCTTGGTTTCCAGGTGTCACTCCTCAGAGACACCTTGGTTCGAAGAACAGGATATGGGGCTATCCTGAAACACTGAACAAACTCCTCTCCTCTCCACATGGGAAGCTTCCTTGTAGGAACCATGTCAAACACCCCAGGTTGGAGAATCCTGCAGAGTCCCTGAGCCCCCTCCACATTCCAAGGTCTCCCAGGCCACCAACCCACAGTAGGACTCATCTTCAGGAGAGTCCATTTCAACTCTCCCCTCTGGGTAGCTCACCCAGGAGCCCGCAGATTGAGCCTGCCTTGTCCTGACTAAAGAGTGGGAATATGAGGTGGCGTTCCCAGGCATCCATGCTTAGACACCTGCTCTCGAGTCTTTCCGTATGGGGCCTCCTGGAACCATCCAATAGCACTCGACTGTCGTGCAGAAGGAAACCTTGAGGTTTGGAGTAGTTCACAAATCCCATCGTAGGCAAACCTCCCTGGCCTCATGAAGCACCCACACCCTTCCGGAAGAGGCCATGCTGGTTAAAAACTCTAGCCTGAGGCACGTCTCACAGTTGTCATGACCTCAGTGCAGGAGATCTCGATTCAGCCTCTGCAGAGTGGGCCTGCCGTGACCTCGGTCCCAAACCTCACGCTAGCTTGTGTTTTCAGACTTCCTTCCTCACACTCCTGGCAAACAAGCCCTCCGGACTAGGAACTCCAGGACCACAACCCAGCCCAGTGTCTGCCCAACGGAAAAAAATCGTTTCCCTCTGGGGCTCTCCAGAAAACCCAGATGAGGATCAACCTGCTCAGGCCTGGACGGTACCCGAACTGGATAGGCTACTCTGTCTAACACAGACTGAAGCCAGACGTCCAGACAGACAAGAAGACAGCTGGCCGCACACACAGCACGTCGGACACGCCATGGTCTTATGTCGTCACCTCTTCCTAACCTTGGTTTTCAGATATCGGAACCTAGACATTATATCAATTCTCCACACAGCTGGGTATCGCAAGGACAAAACAGAACTCCTCCTTCCCCAAGGCTGGAAAGCTTGCTCTTGGCATGGAGTCACAACTTCAGGGTGGGAGAAACCTTCCTGGCCCCTGATGCCACGCCCAAACTTGAGTGCTGCTTGGGCACAAATTCACACTGTGACCCTCAGCATGAGCCCCATGTCAAAGAAAGGTCTGTCAGGGCCTGGACCAAGATCCCGCATATGGGGCATGCCAAGCCCCTATGCACCCAATCCTCACCAGGGTTTGAGTTTTCCAGTCGCCTCGCCCGTACCTGGGGCTCTGCTCTGGAATCCCTTTCTTGGAGAGACACATGAGCCAGACAACACGACTCCACCCTTCCTACAAAATGACCCCAAACTTTTGGGAGCTGGGACAAATCCCCAGAGAGCGATACTCGTCCTCTGTCCCTGAGGCCACCCCTCCAATCCACAGCTATTCGGGACAAAACATCCAGAGACAAAAGCCTGAAGGAACGCCTCCCACTCGCCCTTGTTTCAGAGGCCCAGGAGCTCTCTCTCGGGCTGTACATCCGGCCTGCCATACCCTAGGCGCCACTCATAAGCTGAGTTTGTGTTTTCAGACTTCTGTGCCCACAGCCTGGACCCACACAACCTCCAGGCTAGGGCCTCTGGAGCCACAGCGAAAGATTGTGCCTGCCCTCTCCAAGGAAAGTGTGCCAAATACATTGACCACAACCCTACATGTTAGGGAAATGCTCCAAGGCCCCTGAGGCCATCAATAGTGTAGGCCACCCTGGACTAAGAGGGGCTCTCTGACACCAGCGGAGCAACTATCTTCACTTAGACTCTCAGACAGTGTCCCCAGAGACAGAAGGTTGAAATGGACAGGCCCCCAGGCCTAATCTGAACCTTAGCTTTGGTTTCCATGTGTCCGTCCTCAGAGGACTGTTTTCATAGACCAGCACACGGGGCTTTTGTGAGGCATTAAACCAAACCTCTCTCGTCTCCACATGGGGAGCTTACTTACTGGGGATGTATCAAACCCTTCAGGTAGGAGAGTTCCGCAGGGCCACTGAACAACCAGCACATTCCAAGGTCTCCATGGACCCAAACGTACATTATGACGCATCCTCAGGAGAGGCCATTTCAACTCAGCCCCCTGGGTAGCGTGCCCCAGAGGCAGCAGAGCAAACATATCTTGTCGCTAATGGCCAATGGGAATGCGAGGCATGCGGTACAGGGATCCATCCTTCGAACCCTGCTCTCCAGTCCTTCCGTATGGTATGTCCTGGAGCCATGCAATAGGACTCGAATGTCCCGCAGAAGGAAACCTTGTGGTTTGGGGCAACCTCCAAACTCAGCGTGGGAAAACTTCCTTGGACTCATGAGGCCCCCGCTTCATGATGGTGCCATCATGGACACCTACTCCAGCCTCAGCCAACGTCTGATCCTCAGCCTGACTTCAGATGCTGGAGATTTTGTTTCAGCCTCTGCAGAGTGGGCCTGCTCTGCCCTTGGCTCCAATCCTCACCCTAGCTTGTGTTTTCAGACTTCCGTCCTCTCACTCGTGGCCCACAAACCCTCCCTACTGGGAATTCTGGGGCCACAGTGAAGCACTCTGCCTGCCTCCCAGGAGAAAAACATTGTCTATGGTGCTGCCCAGAACCCCAAATGAGGATCAAACTGCTTGGCCCTCGGCAACACCCCAATTGCATAGGCTACCTTAAGCACTGATGCTCTGTCGCAAATAGCCTGAGCACAGACCTTCCAACAGACACCGACACAGCTGGCTGCACACCCAGCACATTGGCCCGCCCCTGCCTTACGCCACCATCCATTCCCAACCTGGGTTTTAAGTCAACGGAACCTAGACCTTATCTCCAATCCCTGCACAGGGGGGAACCTGATGCAGAAGTCAGTACCCCTCCTTCCCCATGGCAAGAAACCTTGCTGCTGGCAGTGAGTCAAACCTTCAGTGTAGGAGAAATTGGCGTGGCCCATGAGGCCACTCCCATGCGTGAAGGCCGCCTTCGGCACAAACACACATGGTGACCCTCAGCGTGAGTACCTTATTCAAGTAACGCCTCTCAGTGACTGGACCAAGAGCCCGCATATGTGGCTTACATTGCCCATATGCACCCAGGCCTAACTAGATGGTGTGCATTCCAGTTGAGGGAACCCACTGCTGTGCTCTAGAGTCCCTCTCCTGGCGGGTCCCCTGTGGCAGAAAACAGTACTCTTCCCTTCCCACAGAATGAACCCAAACACATGGGAGCTTGGAAAATCCCCCGAGAGGAAGGCTCTTCCTCGGCCCCTGAAGCAACCCCTACCCCGAACGGCCACTTTGAACGCAACACCCATAGATAAAAGCCTGAGCGGCTGCCTCCCACTTTCCCTCCTTTGATATCCAGAGGATCTCCCCTCACGGACTGGAGATCATGCCTGCCATTACCTTGGCCCCTAGCTGAGCCCAGTTTGATTTTTCAGACATCTGTCCCCACAGCCCTGGCAAACACAGCCTCTAGGCTGGGTCCTCTGGAGCCATTCCACAGGACCGTGCCTGCTCTCTCCTGGGAAACTGTGTCCATTCCTTTGGCCACACACCTCCAGAATATGAGAACCCTCAAGGCCCCCGAGGACATCCCACTACTGGGAGCCTCCCTGGACACACAGGGGCATTCGGACACAAGCTGAGCAGCTACCTCCACGAAGGCATGCACACAGATGTCAACAGAGATAGAAGGTTGAGCCGGACAGGCCCTTAGGTCCTAATCTCAACTCTTGCTTGGTTTCCAGGTGTCACTCCTCAGAGGCTTTGGTTCGAAGAACAGGATATGGGGCTATCCTGAAACACTGAACAGAACTCCTCTCCTCTCCACATGGGAAGCTTCCTTGTTGGAGCGAGTCAAACACCCCAGGTTGGAGAATCCTGCAGAGTCCCTGAGACACCTCCACATTCCAAGGTCTCCCAGGCCACCAACCCACAGTAGTAAGATCTTCAGGAGAGTCCATTTCAACTCTCCCCTCTGGGTAGCTCACCCAGGATCCCGCAGATTGAGCCTGCCTTGTCCTGACTAAAGAGTGGGAATATGAGGTGGCGTTCCCAGGCATCCATGCTTAGACACCTGCTCTCGAGTCTTTCCGTATGGGGCCTCCTGGAACCATCCAATAGGACTCGACTGTCGTGCAGAAGGAAACCTTGAGGTTTGGAGTAGTTCACAAATCCCATCGCAGGCAAAACTGCCTGGCATCATGAAGCCCCCACACCCTTCCGGAAGAGGCCATGCTGGACAAAAACTCTAGCCTAAGGCACGTGTCATAGTTGACATGACCTCAGTGAGTAGATCTCGATCCAGCCTTTGCAGAGTGGGCCTGCGGTGCCCTTGGTCCCAAACCTCACGCTAGCTTGTGTATTAGACTTCCTTCCTCACACTCCTGGCAAACAAGCCCTCCGGACTAGGAACTCCAGAACCACAACCCAGCCCAGTGTCTGCCCAACGGAAGAAAAACGTTTCCCTGTGGGGCTCTCCAGAGAACCCAGATGAGGATCAACCTGCTCGGGCCTGGACGCTAACCGAACTGGATAGGCTGCTCTGAGCACTCATGCTCTGTCTGACACAGCCTGAAGTCAGACGTCCAGACAGACAAGGAGACAGCTGGCCGCACACCCAGCACGTCGGACACGCCATGGTCTTATGCCGTCACCTCTTCCTAACCTTTGTTTTCAGATATCTGAACCTAGACATTATATCAATTCTCCACACAGCTGAGTATCGCAAGCACAAAACAGAACTCCTCCTTCCCCATGGTTGTAAAGCTTACTCTTGGCATGGAGTCACAACTTCAGGGTGGGAGAAACATTCATGGCCCCTGATGCCACGCCCAAACTTGAGTGCTGCTTGGGCACAAATTCACACTGTGACCCTCAGCATGAGACCCATGTCAAAGAAAGGCCTGTCAGGGCCTGGACCAAGAGCCCGCCTATGGGGCTTGCCAAGCCCCTATGCACCCAATCCTCACCAGTGTTTGAGTTTTCAAGTCGACCCGCCCGTACCTGGGGCTCTGCTCTGGAATCCCTTTCTTGGAGAGGCACATGAACCAGACAACACAACTCCACCCTTCCCACAAAATGTCCCCAAACTCTTGGGAGCTGGGACAAATCCCCAGAGAGGGATACTCGTCCACGGTCCCTGAGGCCACCCCTCCAATCCACGGCTATCCGGGACACAACATCCAGAGACAAAAGCCTGAAGGACGCCTCCCACTCGCCCGTGTTTCAGAGGCCCAGGAGCGCCCTCTCGGGCTGTACATCCGGCCTGCCATACCCTAGGCGCCACTCATAAGCTGAGTTTGTGTTTTCAGACTTCTGTGCCCAAGTATGGACCCACACTACCTCCAGGCTAGGGCCTCTGGAGCCACAGCGAAAGATTGTGCCTGCCCTCTCCATGGAAAGTGTGCCCAATCCATGACCACAACACTACAGGTTAGGGAAAAGCTCCAAGGCCCCAGAGGCCATCAATAGTGTAGGCCACCCTGGACTAAGAGGGGCTCTCTGACACCAGCGGAGCAACTATCTCCACTTAGACTCTCAGACAGTGTCCCCAGAGACAGAAGGTTGAAATGGACAGGCCCCCAGGCCCTAATCTGAACCTTAGCTTTGGTTTCCATGTGTCCGTCCTCAGAGGACTGTTTTCGTAGACCAGCACACGGGGCTTTTCTGAGGCACCAAACCAAACCTCTCTCGTCTCCATATGGGGAGCTTTCTTGCTGGGGATGTATCAAACCCTTCAGGTAGGAGAGTTCCGCAGGGCCACTGAACAACCAGCACATTCCAAGGTCTCCATGGACCCAAACGCACATTATGACGCATCCTCAGGAGAGGCCATTTCAACTCAGCCCCCTCGGTAGCGTGCCCCAGAGGCAGCAGAACAAACATATCTTGTTGCTAATGGCTAATGGGAATGCGAGGCATGCTGTACAGGGATACATGCTTCGAACCCTGCTCTCCTGTCCTTCCGTATGGTATGTCCTGGAGCCATGCAACAGGACTCGAATGTCCCGCAGAAGGAAACCTTGTGGTTTGGGGCAACCTCCAAACTCAGCGTGGGAACACTTCGTTGGCCTCATGAGGCCCCCGCTTCATGAAGGTGCCATCATGGACACATACTCCAGCCTCAGCCAACGTCTGATCCTCAGCCTGACTTCAGATGCTGGAGATTTTGATTCAGCCTCTGTAGAGTGGGCGTGCTCTGCCCTTGGCTCCAATCGTCACCCTAGCTTGTGTTTTCAGCCTGCCGTCCTCACACTCCTGGCCCACAAACCCTCCCTACTGGGAATTTTGGGGCCACAGTGAAGCACTCTGCCTGCCTCCCAGGAGAAAAACATTGTCTATGGTGCTGCCCAGAAACCCCAAATGAGGATCAAACTGCTTGGCCCTCGGCAACACCCCAATTGCATAGGCTACCTTAAACACTGATGCTCTGTCGCAAATAGCCTGAGCACAGACCTTCCAACAGACACCGACACAGCTGGCTGCACACCCAGCACATTGGACCCGCCACTGCCTTAGACCACCATCCATTCCCAACCTGGGTTTTCAGTCAACGGAACCTAGACCTTATCTCCAATCCCTGCAAAGGGGGGAACCTGATGCAGAAGTCAGTACCCCTCCTTTCCCATGGCAAGAAACCTTGCAGCTGGCAGTGATTCAAACCCTCAGTGTAGGAGAAAACGGCATGGCCCATGAGGCTACGCCCATGCGTGAGGGCCGCATTGGGCACAAACACACATGGTGACCCTCAGCGTGAGTACCTTATTCAAGTAACGCCTCTCAGTGACTGGACCAAGTGCCCGCATATGTGGCTTGCCTTGCCCATATGCACCCAGGCCTAACTAGATGGTGTGTATTCCAGTTGAGGGAACCCACTGCTGTGCTCTAGAGTCCCTCTCCTGGGGGGTCCCCTGTGGCAGAAAACAGTACTCTTCCCTTCCCACAGAATGAACCCAAACACTTGGGAGCTTGGACAATCCCCCGAGAGGAAGGCTCTTCCTCGGCCCCTGAAGCAACCCCTACCCTGAACGGCCACTGTGAACGCAACACCCAGAGACAAAAGCCTGAGCGACTGCCTCCCACTTTCCCTCCTTTGATATCCAGAGGATCTCCCCTCACGGACTGGAGATCAGGCCTGCCATTACCTTGGCCCCTAGCTGAGTCAAGTTTGCTTTTTCAGACATCTGTCCCCACTGCCCTGGCAAACACATCCTCTAGGCTGGGTCCTCTGGAGCCATACCACAGGACCGTGCCTGCTCTCTCCTGGGAAACTGTGTCCATTCCTTTGGCCACACACCTCCAGAATATGAGAACCCTCAAGGCCCCCGAGGACATCCCACTACTGGGAGCCTCCCTGGACACACAGGGGCATTCGGACACAAGCTGAGCATCTACCTCCACGAAGGCATGCACACAGATGTCAATAGAGATAGAAGGTTGAGCAGGACAGGCCCTTAGGCCCTAATCTCAACACTTGCTTTGGTTTCCAGGTGTCACTCCTCAGAGGCTTTGGTTCGAAGAACAGGATATGGGGCTTTCCTGAGGCACTGAACAGAACTCAATGCAATGGATCCGATTAGTGCCTAGGGGCCTGTTAGACAGCTCCAGGACATCCCATATGGAATGACTCCAGAGCACCGTTCGAGGATGGATGACTGAAACGTCCGCCTTGGAATCCAGGCTTTTGAGGAGACATGCCTGTAAACCAAAGCAATGGATCCGATAATGGCCACGGGTCCTGTCTGGTTCAATCTTCTTCTCTGGGGACATCCATTATGGTATGAGTGGAGGTAGATGCTCAGCTGGTATCAACCGCCCTTTTTTGTCCCGGACGACCTACACTATTGCGATGAACTCAGGGACATTGGAGTGTTCTCCTAATTTGTACGATTTTTGACAATGGAATGGACAGAATTCCCATGGATTGGGTGGGCGCAATCCTAATGTGTGGCTCCAGGATCCCCAGCCTGGAAGGAGTGTGGCCCAGGACTTTGAGGTCAGATGTCTGAAAACACAAACTCAGCTTAGGTTTGGGGACGAAGGGATGGCACACCCGATCTACAAACCATGAGAAGAACTCTTCAGGATATGAAGAATGAGCGAGTCTGAGGCGCTTACTCAGGCTTTTGTCTCTGGATTTTGTAACAGCGATGGCCATGGGATGTTGGGGAGGCCTCATGGGACATGGACGAATCTACCTCTCTGTGGATTTGGCGCGATCCCAATTGTTTTTCGTCAATCTGTGGGATGGGAGGACTCCTGTCAGGGTTGTTACCTCAGGTGTCCCACCAAAAGAGGAATTCCAAAGCAGGGCCCTGGGGAAGAGTGAAGGGACAACCTGAAATAAGCTTAAAAATTGGGGCCTTGGGGCATGGCAAGCCCAATACGCTGTCTCTTCATCCAGCCACTGAGAGGCCATACCTGAGGTCTGGGCTCAGGTTGAGGGTCACAATGTGTGTTTGTGACCAATGTGACCTGCAAGCATGGGCGGGGCCTCATGGGCCACACTGGTTTCAACTACTCAGCACGTTGGGCAACATGCCATCCACAAGGTTTCTTGCCATGGGGAAAGAGTTCTAATTTCTGCATCATTTTCAAACTAGGGCAGTGATTGGAGATCAGGCCTAGGTTCTGAAGCCTGGAAACCGAGGTTGAGAAGAGATGACGACCTAAGGCCATGGCGGGTCCGATGTGCTCAGTGTGCGGCCAGCTGTCTGGGTGGGGCCAGGAGGTCCAGGCTCAGGCTGGGTCAGAAAAGGCAATAGTGCCTAAGTCAGCCTATATATTTGTTGTACAGCCGAATGGCGTGCAGGTGACCCTCATTTGGGGTTTCTGGGTAGCCCAGGTGGGCAATGTTTTTTTTCTGGAGAGCAGGCAGAGTGCGGCATTGTAGTTCTGGATTGCCAAACTGGAGGGATTGTGGGCCAGTAGTCTGAGGACGGAAGACTGAGAACCCAAGCTAGACCTAGGTTTCTGGGTGAGGATATGGCAGGCACAATCTACAGACCTCAATCGAGATCTCGTGCATCTGAATTCAGGGCAAGGATCAGAGGATCGCTCAGGTTGGTCTTTCTGTCCCTGATGGCCCCTTCTTGAAGGGGGGGTGGATCACGAGGCCATGGGGGTTTTCCCACGATGGGAGTTGTGAGAAGCTCCAAACTGCCAAGAATCTTCTGCAGGAAAATTGAGACCTGTTGGTTGTCTCCAGGCCAACGATTCCAAGCTGGGTTCTAAGGATGGATGGCTGGGTAGCCCACCACGCATTCCAATTGTCTCCAAGAAAGAAGACAGGTTAGATCTGCTGGATGTGGGGGAGCAACCGAGGAGGTTTAGTAGAAATGGACTCTTTTGTGGATGTGTCCTAATATGTTTAATGTGTCTATGGAGACCTTGGAATGAAGCGGTGGCACTGGGGCTTGAAGGGTTCTCCTAAACAGAGGGTTTGACACAGCTCCAACGTGCATGTTTCACATGTGTAGATGAGATTAGTTCTTATGGGTGAGTCAAGAAAAAGCCATATGCTGGTTTTGAAATCCATGCCTCTGAGGAGAGATGCCTGGAAACCAAAGCCATGGATCCGATTAGTGCCTATGGGCCTGTTCGTTCCTTTTTACCTCTGGGGACATCAGTCTACGGGTCCGAGGGCCGGCAGGTGCACAGACGGGCTCAGATTGCCCCTGTTTGTCCTGGGAAGCCACAATATTGTGATGGCCTCAGGGCCTTGGAGGTTTATACTCTTAGTAGGGTTGTGGCCATTGGAATGGGCACATACAATTCACTTGGAGAGGGCAAGTACAGTCCTCGGGTTTGGCTCCAGGGGCCTTAGCCTGTAGGGTGTGTAGGCCAGAGCTGTTTGGACAGTTGTCTGAAAACACAAACTCGGCTTATGTTTCGGGTCATAGGTATGGCAGGACTGATCTACAGACCATGAGGAGAACACATCGGGATATGAAAAAAGGGCGAGTGTGAGGCTCTTGCTCAAGTTTTTGTCTCTGGATATCGTGTCACTCGTGGTCTTGAAATTTCCGCGTGACTTCATGGGAAAAGGACAAGTCTTATTCTCTGGGGGTTCGGCCCCTTTCAAAGAGTTTGGGGTCATTCTGGGGATGGAAGAAGTCCGTTTTTTTGTTGTTGTTGTTGATTTTTTTCGTTTTGTTCTTCAACCTCAGATGTCCGACCAAATGAGGGATTCCAGAGTAGAGCCCTGGGGAGGGACGACTGGGCAACCAGAAATCTGGTTAAAAATTGGGGCCTAGGGACATTTCAAGCCCATTATGACAACTAATGGTCCAGCCACTGAGAGAACTTACTAGAGGACAGGACTCACGCTGAGGTCACAATGCGTGTTTATGCTCTCGTCGCACTCAAGAATGGACGGGGCCTCTGGGTGAATGCTGTTTTCTCTTACACTGAACGTTGGACAACATGCCAACCACAAGGTTTCTTGCCATGGGACAGGAAGAGTTCTGATTTCTGCATCACAGTCACTACTGGGAAGTGATTGGAGATAAGGTCTAGGTTCTGAAGCCTGAAAACTGAGGTAGGGAAGAGATG